>NC_041362.1:12608669-12718669 GCF_900634415.1 Cottoperca gobio | reverse complement strand
AATTTGTTACAAACAACATATGTCACAACATCACAAATCAAGCCGGAATGCAACACACACATGCAATAGACTTATAAATTCAAATTGAAACACAACGATAAAGTCTACTTCAAATTCTGATACAAATGTTTTGACTGGCTCCAAGAGACATAGAGTGCAACCACAGGCTGTGGGATTATTACTTAACAATATTGCAATTATTTCTGAATTAATAAGTTAAAGCGTGAATGTTTTTGAAATGATAGTGGCACTGACTTCATTTGTGTTTACTTCCTCTCATTCAGGCTATTCACGGGTACCGAGAGACTGAGCGTGCGAGGTGGGGGGCAACGTGTGAGGAGGTCTTGAATCGTGTTCGATCTGTAGCGTTTCCTCAGGGTAGTCCACTCCTCGGGCCTGTGCACATTCTAGATCTGGACAAGACTGGCTACATCAAGCCTCACATTGACAGTGTCAAGGTACCAGGTTTGTCTTTTTTTCCTTCTAGATACTACTACTACTAGGTCGTCCTCAGACGGGCCCTCCATCGGTGCTTCCAGTCATCCCGATCCTCCATGCATCTGGCTAGCTCGCCAGTATTTTCTGCTCCCGCATCTTTCCTGAGTACATCCACGTATGTTATTGCGGGACGCCCTCGTGATCGGTGCCCGTGTGTTGGCTCCCACAGCACAAGTTTGCTGGCTGGCAGCTCTTGGTGTCTCTGGCAGTGACCTGCCAGCCTCATTCTCCTGACCGCTGTTTTTTTCACCCACCCTTAGCGCCCCCCATACAAGTGCGTGTTGGTGACATGCTCATCCTTGTTGATGCCAAGTACCACACGCAGCATTCTCGTGTAGCACCCATCTAGGGATTTCTGCAGGGTGGGCTTCAGGGTCCAGCATTCACTGCCAGACAGGAGAACAGACTCCACTGTTGTATGGAAGAAACTGAGTTTCGTTTGTCGGGGGAGGTTGGAGTTCCACACACAGGTCATGCCGTTCAGGGCCCTCCATGCAAGTGCCTTCCTCACTTTAAGGTCTTGCTCGGACGAGTTGACCCACGAGCCCAGGTATTTGAAATCATTGTCTTCCTTTTAGAGCAGTGCCGCCTGTGTTTTTAGAGGTGGATGGTCCGGGGGGATGTTATATGTTATGAACTCAGTTTTCTTGGCATTTAGCTGAAGGCCAACCTTGCTGCACTCTGTCTCCACTCCTGTGCTTGCTCTACGCGGTCAGAGAGCAGACTGATGTCATCCGCATAGTCCAGGTCCATTAGGACTAAAGCGGGGTGTCGTCTCGACCTCCTAGGTGTTATTGTGAGGCCGAGTTCTAGCTCCCGTCCACTGATGGCCTTCCTGAGCGCATAGTCTAAGACTATGATAGATGGATAGATTGATAGATGATAGATGGATAGATGGATAGATGGATAGATGGATGGATGCTTTATTCATCCCAAGGGAAATGTAGGCATGCAGTAGCTTAAAAAATACAAATCACTTCATGTTTGCTGAAAAAAAACCCGATGGTGTTAACAGTTGATGTAAAAAAAAAAACATTAAACATCTTATGAAGAGTGTCCATATTTGCCAGTCCAGTCCAGCTTGTCGTCCAGCTGCAGGCCCAGATATTTGTAGGACCTGACCACCCCGTCGACCCCCTCGATGGACACAGGTTGCACATGTGGCCTGATCCTTCGAAAATCCACCACCATCTCCTTGGTCTTGGAGGTGTTCAGCTGCAGATGGTTCAACTTGGACCACCTCACAAAGTCCTCCGCCAGGTTCCTGTACTACCCCTCTTGTCCATTCTCCTGTTTAGGGAGGTGCTGGGTGGGCAGCTCCTGGCTGCAACAGCTGGGCTATCAAACCTGTTATAGAACAGGTTGAGCTGGTTTGCTCTCACAGCGTCCCCTTCTGTTGCGTTGCTGCCCTTCTTTTTGCAGCCTGTGATGGTTTTCATGCCGTCCCTGACCTTCCTCATGTTGTTGTCCCGCAGCTTCTGCTCTACTTTCCTTGTATATTCCTCCTTTGCCTCTCAGTTGAACCTTCAGCTGCGCCTGCATTCAGACAAAGAAAACAATCGCAAATATTAGTTTCTAACATGGACTATAATGTCAGCACTGGAACTATTTGGAAAACTTTATGTGTGTGCTCCGCTGTTATCCCGGCAGCTGAGATCTTACTGTCATTCTCTGTTTTTTTAAGTTCTGTGGTAGCACTATTGCTGGGTTGAGTCTCCTGTCAGACAGTATCATGCGCTTGGTGAAGGAGGATGATGCCAACGAATGGCTGGACCTGCTGCTGCCCCGACGCTCCCTCTACATACTGAGGTCCAGTATTTTCTGAACAAATTGTGTCATGGAGTGTCCTGTAGTTGTATCATACTTCACTTTAAACAATGCAGTAATGTGTTTCACCCCGTTCTCTTCACACCCATACAGGGACCAGGCCAGATTTAACTTCACTCACCAGATCCTGAAAGACGAGGAGTCTGTGTTCAGTGGACAGAGGGTGCCTCGGCTGCGTCGTATCTCCGTCATCTGTCGGAACCTTCCTGGCTAACACCCACTTCCACTCAGCTTGGATATGAACAGAACATAACCTGGATTTAGAGGATTGTGTCAACGATCTCAATTAAGATATAAAAGCCGATATCCCAAATAACCAATGTTTTTGTTTGGTTAATATATTGTTATTATATACATCTATGGTGAAGTGTCATCTTAAAATATTTGTATATACATTTGTTGGTTCAACATTAAAAGGCAGGTTGGGTCCTTTGATGCTGAATTGTGTTTTTATTCATTACCATGACTGGTGTGTTCCTCTACTTCTGTATAATACAGAGACTCTTGTGAATAAATTCCAAATACGATTAAAATGCAGTTGGATTTTGTTCATCCTATTCTTTCTGAGGTAGACGGGAGCTCTTTACATTTTTCTTCCACGCTCATAATGTGCCCAAATATGCATCTCAGCTGCAGGACAATGCTCATCAAACTTGACAGTTACTATTATTTAAACTTATTTTATCCCAACTTTTAAATGCATTCATTGAATATGAGTCAACTGAAATCCTTTTGCTTTGTGCACTTATCCACATATATGCATATTTACATTTATGAAGTCTAAAATACATTATAACCAGTAGATTGTAGCAACTCATCCTCTCCATGAATCAGAAGACAGGCTTGGGGAAGGGTTGTGGATAGGAATACAGGGATGTGTTTTGTTTGCACTGGCCTACCGATCTGTGGATGGGTGTTGCAAATGTATGAGAATGTATGAATGAATACTTACCAAAGGGGGGGGATCATGGGCACCAAGCAGAGTACTTATGTTAGGTATTATGTGTTTGTATTTAGAGTCTACAATTGGAGATGTGTGCACCAAGATTCAAAAATGAGTTGTGCCGTGTTTGTGGTCCAAGTCAGTTTCAGTAAAAAATGTGTCTGCTGGAATTAATGGAAGGATGTTGTGTTGTTCGGACAATGTGTTGTTTATGACTGTAAGATTATGTTGTTGTGTTTGAGTGAGGTGCGGTGCGGTGAAAAGTTGAGCAGAGGGAAGTGTGTGGAGGCATGGGAAAAGGCAATGGCAGCATGTCTGAAAAGTGACTTGAGCTGGTTTGTAGTCGTCTGCCTGGGGTCCTGATCCCGATTGTTGATCCCGATTGAGAAAACAACAATCTTAACGGTCGAATTAGGCTTAAATTTCTTTATTATTTCAAGCAGATGATATACTTTAGCCCCTGGGTAGCCGTCAAGCTGGATGAGAGGGTTGTTGTGAGGAGGGATTCTGGAGATGTTAGAATCCCCCAGGTTAAAAATATCCTTTTTAGAAGCTGTATTTGTTCCCAATCTCTATCATTCTAAATAAATGTGGTGTTAAAACAGAAATGTTGGGCAGACCAGGGCTGTGTTCGAGAAGTATCGTCCCACTCATGTCGTCCACCTGGCTGCAAAGGTCGGAGGACTCTATCAGCACATGAGGGAGAACCTGCACTTTCTGGTAAGACTGATGCATGATCCACCACAGCTGTCAAATTGTAAATTGTTGTCAATTTTAACCATAGGTACTGTAAAAGTGGGGTCTAAAGAAAAGATCTACATTGTCTTTAAACTATAATGGCCAATCAGTGACAGTCTGACCCCTTCACAGCGGGACAACATCAAAATCAATGACAATGTGCTACAAACAGCTCACGAAATGGGCGTCTCCAAGGTAGTGTCTTGCCTGTCCAGTTGTATCTTCCCCGACAAAACCACATACCCCATCGATGAGACCATGGTAAGCTTTATTTTAGGGTTATAAGGTGGACTTGCAATGCTGAAAAGAATTATAATATATATATATATATATATATATATATATATATATATATATATATATATATATATATATATATATATATATACGGTGTTGTCTCATTATAAATAAAAAATGAATGAAATATGACACAATTATCTGGCATTGATCTGCTCAGATTGTAAATAAAGACAATGCTAATTCTCAATGCCACCAAATGTTGTTAAGTTAATGTTAAGTAATTATCAGGGTACAATGTTGCTAGAGAGACATGAAATTAAGAGCAATTATTATTACTTTGGCAAAATGGATTACTTTAACTTTATCTTTACTGTCATGCCCCACTCTCATAGATACACAATGGACCACCGCATGACTCCAACTTTGGATACTCGCATGCTAAAAGGATGATTGTTTGTTCAGAACAGGTAAACAGCTGTGCATCGCAAACAGAGGTGTGGTGTAGAAAGATAAATATCTGACATGCATCCATTGCCAACAAAGGGCTGATAAACTACTTATGTAGTATGGTTTAAACGCAAACAGAGGTGTGGTGTAGAAAGATAAATATCTGACATGCATCCATCGCCAACAAAGGGCTGATAAACTACTTATGTAGTATGGTTTAAACGCAAACAGAGGTGTGGTGTAGAAAGATAAATATCTGACATGCATCCATCGCCAACAAAGGGCTGATAAACTACTTATGTAGTATGGTTTAAACGCAAACAGAGGTGTGGTGTAGAAAGATAAATATCTGACATGCATCCATCGCCAACAAAGGGCTGATAAACTACTTATGTAGTATGGTTTAAACGCAAACAGAGGTGTGGTGTAGAAAGATACACATCTGACATGCATCCATCGCCAACAAAGGGCTGATAAACTACTTATGTAGTATGGTTTAAAGCAGGGGTGTCCAAACCTTTTTCACTGAGGGCAGTATATACAGAAAAATATATGAAGGGCTGGGCCACCAAAAACAAAATCAAGGGGGGGGGGGGGGGGGGGGATGGATATATCTCAAGCTTGTTAAACAAATAAGTTATTGGGCATCAACTAACGTTAGTTGGAAAATGTTATCAACTTTAACTGACTGAATTTATTGAAAAATGAGCTTATTAACATGAATACTTTGTAATATATGTTTTAACTCTCCTATAATGGGAACAGCGGTGCACTCAGTGGGAGCAGTGATGCTGCACTTTGGACTGAAGGATGCTGCAGGTCAGGAGTAAGTTTGGTGTTTGAGATACGAAGGACATCACAGAGATGCTGTCGCTCATTTTGGTTCTCAATATGCTTTTGTTCAGAGTTAACAGAAAATGTTTGCTCACATATTTGAGTGGAGAAGTGCGCAACATTGAAGTTGCGTAGTTGTGTCTCAAAGAGACGGAGCTTCACACAGAATGCTTTCATGCGCGCAGTAGGTTCTTGTTCAGTGTTGAGATGACCAGTAAGATCAACTAAAAATGCCAGGTCTGCCAAACATGGAGGGTCACTCAGCTCATGAAGAGGTCGGTCCTTCTCTTTCAAAAACAGGTCGGTTTCTGATCTCAGGGAATAAAACTGCTTCAGCACGGAGCCGCGACTCAGCCAGCGCACATCAGAACTGCTGGAGTGCGTCCCCGTATTCAGCATCGACATCACAGGAAAGCTTGAAATTATCTGTGGTTAAGTCCTCGAGCTCGAATTATGTTGTTAAAACCAAGCAGCTCTTCCGTAACGCAAAAAATGAACAGCTGTGCGGTGTCTGTCGCATCTGTGCTCTCATCACATGCAATCGAGTAAAAATCTAAAGCACAATTTTATCTGACACTTGATGTTTTAAGTTAGCTGACAAGTCAAAACTGTGTTTCTGTGTTAGAACTAAGAAGTACAATAAATTCAAGCACAAGTTTCTATCTGGGCCATATTCCATTATACTTAGAATTCGCTGCCAATTAAAAATGGACCAGGGCCGCAGTTGGCCCGCGGGCCGTAGTTTGGACACCCCTGGTTTAAAGGCTATTGTTTAAACTGAAATTCTCTGATTTTTACTTTTTGGAAGCTGGATATGTCTCCCCTCTTTTGGGATAGCACATTTCACACAGACACCGGATGTGCTCCCTGGAAGCCCTCCCCTTATGCCCCGCCTTCTGGCTCTGAACCTCCGGCTGTCCACAGTATGGCTTCAGATCCTGTACTAGCAACAGCTCTGTCATATTTTTTCAAATTATTTGCAGAGTGTTTTTAGAAAGTTTTTTACAACTGTCTTAGTCGCCACAAAGTTTGGAGTTTGCTCCTTGCCCTGTTTGTCTGCTCAAACCTCACGTCATCCAGGTATGTTAAGCAAAGTTTGAATCCGATAATGTTTCTTGCTCTATGTGATTCACAGGTTCATTTTATCACAAATCACAAGTGTTTTCTTTTTTAATTAGATGTATTTCCTTTTTAGTATTTCTTTGTTATGTATACAGTTTCGTATAGTTATGAATGGTTCTAAACATATGTTCATGGCGCACAGTTCTTAATTAAATACATTTTCAACACAGTAGTTTTATCTTTCATTTATTTATTTAGTTTTGTACTAAATCTTGTACACGGAATTTAGTACTTAAAGAAATTATTTTATTTAGGTCAATCTTTTAGCGCAGTTGTTGAACGGTCAACAGTTGCTTTTCAATAGGTATTCTATACTTGTGCTCTGTTTGCGTTTCTCAAATCGTCATCCAAAACTCAGCAAAGTTTTACGTCTATATGGTTCATAGCAACTTCTTTTTCTGTCTGTTAGTCACGAAGAAATAGTAAAAACAATTTATTACTTCTGAGTGAAATAGTTACAGGTACTCTGTTGATTTCGGTGCGACCCGCTATGTCACGCAAAACCCGACTTTTCATAAAATTATTTTAAATAGTGTATCTGTTAGTATTACGCCGGTTATATAACTCGTAATTCTTTATATATTTGGTTCTTGGTGTTTTAGATGATTACCGTTTATTATTATGTATGAATTTACTCCGTAGTGTGTGATCTCCCTGTCTTTAGCTTAGGCCTCAAAAGATAATGGTTACTCGGAGTCTACAAAAACTCCGTTTAACTCTTAAAATCGACTTTATACCATTTGGTTAATTATACCGTTTATTCTATATTGTATTATATAGTGTGTATAATGTGTTTATTTCCGAAAACGAGTTATGTGTAGCTGTTAAAATATATATATATTTTTTGTCCCAACAAAAGCCGTCTTCCTCCCAAGACTCTGCCTCCACCTGATGTTCTTTTGAAACTGACAGTTATGATATGAGGGAAAATCACAAACAAACAGCTTCAAATGAGTCTCGTAATTGATTCTCCCGTCTCTACAGTGGAGATGCTACACCCTCAGTCAGCGAGGAATGATGCAATTCAGACAAAACCGTCCAATTCATCATTTATTAGCAAGAAAGTGTATCACTGTATATCACTTAGACTCGTTGACAACCTATCACCTAAGCTTTGTCATGCATGAAATATGTATCTATATAGGTTGTATTCTCCGTCCCCCTCCCAAAGAAAATGGGTTTTTCTAGCGAATAGTTTGTTGCTCGTTGCCGTCTCGACTGGGCTCAATAACAACATAACAATATAATACACAATTCATTGTTTTGTATATTCTCCATCCAAAGATATGGCCTTATAAAGAATATGTTTTTTTGTCTGTTGCCGTCCCGACTGGGCTCGATAACAACATAGCAATGTAATTGGTACTACCTGTCCCCGTCGGGCTCCTCCAGCAGTTTTTATTTTATCAGATATCCGTGCTACAACTTTCACACACACTATCTACGAATGTCGTCCTGAAATCAGGCCCTATAACAGGGGTATTCAACTAAAATTCTAAGAGGTCCAGTTAGAGAAAGTTTCCGCGAGCAAAGGTCCGGAGCATCATAATGTCTAACGTGCGTTATGAATTAGTGTGAGATATATGGAAGCAGCCTAGTAGCTGTATCAACGTCTGTACGTTATCAACAACTGACTGTCAAATCTAATAAAGAAAGTACAGTTTAAAAATATTTCGACAATATTTAATGTTTATTGTCATTTAACATTGAACTATACAGATAGATAGATAGATAGATAGATAGATAGATAGATAGATAGATAGATAGATAGATATTACTGTAGATATGTATAATGTTCTTCTCGGGCTGCGTTTAAAAATACAATTGAGAAAATAAATAAAATAGCTTTTGAAAAATTATGCATCTTAAAATAAAGTACTTAATCTTAGAACAATAAAATAAAGTGTAGCAGCAGCTTGAGTTTCCCTTTTTCTTTAACTGTCAGAGCCAATGTTAGAATAAATCAGTCTCAACACATCTTAATTGAACAGTTTAACCCAGGCAAGCACATCCTGGGTTAAACTGTTCTCTGTGGCTGATGATGCTGACAGGTGGCCTATTTGGGTAAAAACGAGAAAAGCTGCGCTGGTTAAAAAAGAAGCGCCCCGTCAAAATTGAAAATCGCTTAATAATTTATTTATTACAGGTCCGGGTCCGGACTCTGACCGCAGTCCGCCAGTTAGTGACCCCTGCCCTATAACATCGCACCACTAAGTGCTTGCTTTCATCAAGCACTTATTTACTATGTCTAACAGACACTCTTAGATTTCCTTCAGAGCAATAAAACCCATTCACTCGTTAACTCAACCTAATAAACTGTTATCGCTAAACATTTAAACTCTGTCAGAACATGCCTTCATCGTAAGCGTACACCGCGCTGTAACATGAAAAGGACAAACTGTACGTCGTAACGTTTATTGAATGAGATGACACATACAAAAAAAACACCCCTACTTTCTTTTCCTGTTCTTCCCCCTTCACACACGCAGCTCCTCATGCGCTTTCTTCCTTTGTCCACAAGCCAGTGACCAAACCTAGATTTTTAAACTTTCCCAGCCTTACTCACTCAGTCTTTCTTCAACCACGTTTCACAATATGATCAAAAAACCGTCCTGAGACGTTTCAGATTATTATAAAAATATAGAAGAGATTCACTGTGAACAAAGCAACGTTTCTTTCAACATTTCATCCAAACATGGTGTTAAAAACATAGAGGACATAGACAGACATAAAATATGTATTTGTATCAACTTTTTCCTGCCAGTGATTTTATTTTTAAAAGTTTTTCTATTTAAACAAATTATTTTCAAAACTGTCCTTTACATTAATTAAATTTTAGCTTTTTTAACGTCTAAATTCTTTAGGAGAGTGACATTTCTGATTTTTTTATGCCTTACCTCGGTGGATCCACTTCACTCTGACACATTCTTGAATTTGCAGTTTTTCAGAAAGTGTGGTCTGCTCACCATATATTTTTATTTAGGCCTGGTTTGTGCCAAAGGCAGTTGATCCGGCCGGGTTCTTTTAGGACTTCAGATGTCACGTCTTCTCCTAGATAAGGCTCGCCAATTATTGTGGATAAAAATCTGTCCTCTGGGCCAGTGAAGAAGACTGGATTCCTACCACTAATATGTACTTTAACTTATTTAAACTACTGCAAATCTAGTATAACTCAGTGTTTTTTCTTTTTTTTTTTTAAACACTTTTATTGTTTTTTAGCATATATAGACACTACATAAGACAGTACACAAACTTCCACATCCAAGACATAACAAAATGAAGTACATTAACAGTCGCACAAATAACATAATTAAATTAACTACACAAACATGTGGGTAGGCTATGTAAGGAGATATATAAACAGATGTCATGTTATCAATTGCATCAGAGATCTCTTGTAATGATAATTCAGCTTCCAGATTAGGTCTGAGTTCTGTTGGGATACTAGGTATATTGAGAGTGTCTAAGAAGTTATTTTGACTTGTCAAATCTGTGTTTATGTCAGTCGTATAAACTTTCATAGACATTTTTAAAAGCCTCATTTATTTCTATAGGATCGACTCTATCATCTCCCTTATTGTTCTGTATTAACATAATGGATCTTTCAGTTTGTAATTGTTTAATGCGCCACGCTAATATCTTTCCAGGCTTCTCTCCTTGGTCGTAAAATGTTTGTTTGAGTCTTAGTAGACTTGCCACTGCTTTAGAAGCTGATAGTTCATTATACTGTGACCTCAGTACGAGCAGTTCTTGTTGTACTTTGGTGCAGGGTTTCTGAAAGGCCTCACTCTTCCTCTTATAGATGACAGTCACTGTACTCATACAGCACGTGCTTCAGCTCGACTATACTTCTATTCCTAACCTTTGTTTTACATTACTAACCACCATGTAATCATAAGAAGTCCCACCAAAAGTAGTTCCACCATACTTAACTAATGGGCAGTGATCTCAGGAGGAGCCAACATATGTTATGCCGTAACATTCCAGATTATAGAAGTGCCAAAATAAATCCTTCAATTTTTAAACTGAAGGCTCCACATAACCTTGTCATACGGCACTTACCCGTTGTGTTAAACAACCATTACAGGGCTTATCACAAATGTAGCTAGTTATCAGAGACAATAAGAGCTGGCCTCAGTAGTACTTATTAACTCAACCTCATTTAAAACTATTGCTTTCAAGCTTGTAACTTAAATACGCCATGCAACGTTGGTGAGATACTGAGAAGTATGGTGTATACATAAAAATAAATAAATAAAAACAACACAGAAATAAGTGCTAGGTCAGGGCTAACGTAATTAGCGTCCCATGTGTGGTATCAGACCCCAATGTTATATATGGTGAGAAAACACTCGTGACCACCAGAACATATAAACAGAACATTTGGTCAGTGTCAGTCATTCAGTTCAAGTAGTTCGATATGTCCAGACATATCCAGGATGCCCGACCGCAAATACTTAAAGAAAAGAAGTCATGATACCTGCACATATGTTAGCCCATATTAGCCCTTTAGTCGGTCGCAGCCACAGGTTACGTTACTCAGCCTGTCCCTCCTCTCTTGCAATGCGCTCGATGAAGTTCCCCACAGCAGACGGGTTCTCAAAAGTGTGCGACTAGTCCTTGTAGGTCACCAGGAGCCTAGCCGGCAATAGCATGCCATACCGAATCCCCCGGTTCCGTAGTTTCTGACGAACATTATCGAACATCTTCTGCCGCTTGTGCACTCCTGCAGCCAAGTCTGGATAAAATCTCACCTGCTGGTCTTTAAATAGAATCTGTTGTTTTGCCCTGGCTGCCTTCATTACAACCATCCTGTCCCTGTAGTTTAGGGATTTCATTCTTTTCCGTGGAATAGAAACGATGGGTTGACATAAAACGTGGGTAAAGTTAGGATTTAAGACAGAAATTGGCGGAGCACTGATAGTTGAGTCTTCCTAGCGAGCCGCCATAACCGGAAGTCAAACTCAGTCTCTTTAACTTAATACTTAGTCAGAAAAACGAAGATCTCTAGCCGAGAAAAGAAGATCACTGGAGAAGTCCAAAGTTATATACAAGTGGAGTTTATTACACACGTAAGTACATAACAAACTCTGAGTGCCCAGCCAGCTGCGCACTGACCAAGTACTGATCTGGCTCCCCTCTTTATACCTTAGTTCACATGGTGAAACCAAGGATGTATTCTAAAAGGTTGTGGAGTGGTACTGAGTTTAGTAAATCAACCTGACATATTATGGCCTATTATTCCCTGCATCTTTCTTCACCTTTGTCTTGCCCTCTCCATCTGTCCAATGAAGATGGGGGTGGAAAATGGGAAATCACATGATGACAGAGGTTTGGCAGAATAACAGAACAATGATTACTTAAGGGGCCGTTTTACATCCCATTCTGTTACTTTCTTCTTACCATCCCCCATACTGCTGTCACTGTCATCGGTGCTCATCCCCAGGTCGTCTTCCAGGTCAGTAATGCGCAGGTCGCCCCCTCTCCCACCCCCCTTCTTTTTCTTCTTCCCCGACTTCTCGTTCTCATCATCGTCATCATCACAACCCCGCTTCTGCTCCCGGAAACGTCTCTGAAGCATGATGCTGAAGTGATTCACCACCTTGTTTCTTCTGTAAAACGATGGGAATGTCTAATATTAGGCGACACCTGCACCAGTTGGGTAAAACCCAAGTAATTATAATTACTTTTTTTCTTTACTACAAACAACCCTGTTCTTCCCCCACTCTCACCTCTCCCACTCTTCCTCAGCCTCCTCAGCAGTGAGAGTTCGGTGCTTGGCCTGCGGTGTAAAGTTGTACCAACCGTGGACAGGGAAGGCCTCAAAAGCTCCATCAGGACACTGTGTAAAGATGTAGTACGATGTATTTTCTGTAACCCCGCCCTTCTTTAGACCTTTGAACCTGTTCACAGACAGAGGGAGGGAATATTTGTGTGGCAAACTGTAGGGATTCCCCATCAGGCATGCATTTACACACTGATCATTTGACAAAATAATTATCTCTTCATTTCTACAAATGTAGGTTTTGAGAGCTGACTTTAAAAAGTAAAAACAACATATTCTAGTCCACACAATGGCTTTTCCAGATTCCATGTAGTGTTTGTGTAAATAATAGCTCATATACAAAAACATGTCAGTTTCAGTTACATCATGAATATGTGTGTGTTCCTTCCGGACATAAACCTGTTCAAAAAGAGAAGCAGCATGTTAATGATCATGAGAGTGAATCAGAGGGTAAATAAAGAGCCCCACCTCTTGCCGGCCTTGTCATTGACTTTAAGAATCCAGGGCTGGTCCTCCACTTTGAACTTTGGCTTTGGCTCAGAACTTTATTTTATTGATTCTGTAACATAATTTGATTACAGTACCAAACAGAACACACCCTCATTTAAACTGAGATATAATACTAAAATGCTGTTTACATGATATATTTAAGTGCACCATTAAGAATGTAGTTATGGAGGCATGAGGTTGTCTTTCTTTCTTCTGTTTTATTGGGATTCTTTGTATATCATGTTGTACATGTTGTGCTTTTAATACTGCTGCTACCTTGACCAGGTCTTTCTTGTAAAAGACATTTCTGATCTAAATGAAACTTCCTGGTTAAATAAAGGGTAATTAATAAAATAAAGAAATATGTGAAAGCCATGCACTTACAGGTACCTTACTTTTCATACAATTACAGCACAAGATCAGACTTCATCAAAACGGATTCATGTGAGATTTTGTATTTGAGTCAATGGAGTAAAAACTTACCAGTGACGTCATGGCTGGTCGTCTCTGTGGATTAACACATCGACCGTTGCTTCAGGCTAGGTACTCTATGATGAAAGAATAGTTTAGGTAATAATAGGCTCAGTGTCCATGTAACGTTAAAATGTGGATTTAAACCAGCGCTAATTCATCTCGTTCATGTTATTGACAAGTGGTAGTTTATCCAAGCCAGCTGCACATGTAATACTGATGTAGCTATTTAGGATGGATCCATTGTAGCAGCACTTTATGTGAACAGAGATCACTGGTCCCGTTTCCATGAGGATCAATTTACGTTAAATTATTAATACAACAGTCAACATAACACATGATAACGTCTTAGCCTGAGCGGTATATTGTGTACCGTTAATGTTAGCACCTGATGCTAATATAAACAGCAGCAACACGCATAGCAAACCGTTTAAACTTTCCAGTGCTAAAGTAAAAACGATTAAATTAATATAAACAACGGAAAAAGATAGTCGTGTTTCAATTATTCTTTCCACCACTAAGTGTATAATTTGAGATGGAAAAAACATTCACAGAGGTAGTATTTATTTTATGCCTGATAATTAGAATGCATTACATTGTCACAACAAGTCGATGATGGACCCAAGGTAATGACTTTTATTAGTAGGATTAGTCAGGATCAGGTTATAGCCGAGTAAACAGATCCACAGCGGGATGATAATTATCCACAAGGACAAACCAATAGGTAGCAGGCAAGGGGAAAGTCGGAAAGAGGCAGAGGGTCGGGAAACACGCAAGGCAGGTAGAATGAATCAGGTCTGGGTCAGGAAACAGGTGAAGCAGGCAGGTCAGGGGCAGGTAGGGTCGGCAACGAGAGTTCTGTTTAGGGAAGAGCGCTGGAAAGACTTGCATGATACAGAGTGCAATCTGGCAGTGAAGCAGAGGCCAGAGGAGGCTTAAATACTAACTAGGCTTAATTGTTTGCAGCAGGGAGAGTCAAGTGAACTCATCTGAGACAATCCTGTCAGCTTTCCCCTCCTCTTCTCCCTGAGAACTCTCGCCCTTGTCCAAGGGTGGCTCCTCACTGTCCTCATCAGATAAGTCAGTAGAAAGGGAAGGAAAAGGCCCAATAGTATCCCTGCTTACAGGTGTGTTGGGTCTAGCCGGCTGATCAGGGTTACGTTGGTGGAACTCCCTGATGAGCCGGTAATCCAGAATGTGTCGAGCCTGGACCCACGACCTCTCTTCAGGACCGTACCCCTCCCAGTCCACCAAATACTAGAGGCCTCTAACACAGAGACGGGAATGGAGCAGGCTGCGAAACATATAGGTGAGACTGGCATCGATGAACCGAGGAGGTGGTGGAGGTGGAGCTGGTGGAACCAACAGACTTTCCCCAACTGGCTTGATCTTAGAGACGTGGAAAGTTGGGTAGATCCGCATGGCACGGGATAGCCTGAGTTTTACTGCCACGGGGTTGACGATCTTTAGACCTTCAAAGGGCCCGATAAACCTAGGAAATCAGCTGCTAACTTTAAAAAGTATGGCTCCAGGTTATCCGGACCTGCTGATTTTCTTGTGTCTAAACCTTTAAGGGCTCTATGCACCTCTGAGATTGTTACTGGATTAAAAGTAAAGGTTTGACCCTGCCAGACACGACCTTCAGAGCGAGCAGGGGCTCCTTGAGGTATGTTCTGAGATTCAAACAAGGAACCAGAGGCAATAAAATGTTAATTAAAACAACCCAGCATTTCTGCCTTGTCAGAGATTTGAAGAGAGTCTTTGACAATACAAGGTGGAAGCTCTATCACATTTTTATTTCCAGCTATTGATTTAATAGTTTTCCAGAATTTAAGGAGATTATTTAAGTTATTTGTGGTTTCAGTTTGGAAATAATCAGATTTGGCTTTTCTGATTTTAACAGTGCATGCATTTCGTAACTGCCTGAAGAGCAGCCAATCCGACCCAAGACCTGTACTCCTGGCTTTTGACCATGCCACATTGCTCTCGTGAAGTAAATCAGAGAGATCTGATGTGAACCATGCATTATCTCTGCCTTTTACTCTGTACTTTCTTAAGGGGGTGTGCCTATCAACAATTATAATAAATCATCATAAAAGAATTTCCAGGCATTTTCAACATCGGATATGAGATTGATTTTCTCCCAATCGAAGAGAAACAGGTCGTGAAAGAAACCTTGCTCCACAAAATGTTTCATATCACGCTTTATGATGACAGGGGGTTTTGTCTTAGGGACTTCTGTAGCAATGACACAGTGGTCACTGATGTCATTTGCAAATACAGAAGCAGTGGTGTATTTATGAGGAGTATTTGTAAGGATAAGATCAATTAAAAAAACACGATAAAGTAGAAACTACTCAGCGGTGAGTAGGAGCTGCTGTAACAGGCTGCCACTCGAGTGTCGCCTTGAATGAGAACATTGTGGTCCATACCCTCATCCGGGACTTCAGCATCCCGAGGTTACTGGGACGTCAGGTGCAGTCCCTAGAGGGCTCCTGTTGTCCGTTAAATGTTTATTGTTGTGTATACTTCCTGTTTTATTTTTGTGTTACTTACCTCTCCTCTAGTTTCAGTGTCTCCACTTCCTGCCCCATGTGTTTCCCATCTGTCATTAGTGATTCCACCTGTTTCTCGTTACCCCGCCCACTTCTTGGTGTATATAGTCCGTGTGTTTTGTTCTCCTCGTTGGCAGTTTGTCTTCGTACCTCTGTGTCGTAGTGTTCCAGCGTTTGTCCCTTATCTCCTGATCCTGTCTTCGTCTTCCTGGTTTCCATGATCCTGCTTTCGTGACCCGACTTTGCCTTCGCCTACTCCTTGCCTGTTTTGTTTTGCTTTCCCGTGTACCGATTTGCTTTTGCTGCAAGTAAAGACTGTTTTCTCGTACCCAGTTCTGTCTCTGAGTCGTGGCATTTGAGTCCTATTCCCTGTATTCAGTTTGTGTCGTTACACACAGCTTCATATATGAAGTCCATACAACAATGACAGAACTGAAGGTCCATGTCCTATACAGTATTTAATTATAAACATGACAGCTGTTTTTCACAATATCCTCAAAACACAATTTTCTACTGGGAGACTTCGAGAGTATCTAATACCTTCGTATACAATCACAAGAACCTGAACAAGGGTACAAGAAGGAGGAACAGAGGGGAGGATGCAAGGCGAGACTGGCTGTAAACTAAGGGTAATTGGACTAATAATCAATAGAGTGAATACAAAACAACTAGCTTATTCGCAGAGCCAAATCACTCAGGCAATTTACTACAAGAGATAGGTCAACACACACACACTTGGGCACAGAAACAAGGGTGCACACAACTATGCTGACATCCCAACAAGGTTGTGGAATGTGTAGTGCCATTTGTGTGTTTGTCTTCGTATGTGTCGCAGTATGATTGAGAAAGAAATGTTTGAAGTGGAAATATGTGTGTGTGTGTGCATTGGTCAGTGTGTTATCAAAGGTTACGTCCAGGGGTGGGAAGAAAGGCCAAGTAGCCTTTCATCTTCAAAGAGCAGCACTGCTAAAAAACAACGAAACGGTAACACATCTAGTTGATACACACCACTGTATAACTGTTAATTACATTACAAAATACATATATTCTGTGATTCCTGTGTCATTTTTTGCGTTACGGTAGAGCTGCTTGGTCTTAGGAGTCTAAAGGGCACAACATAATTCGAGCTTGAGGACTTTACCACAGAGAATTTCAAGCTTTCCTGTCTGATGTCGATGCTGAATACGGGGATGCACTCCACAGTTCTGATGTGCGCTGGCTGAGTCGCGGCTCCGTGCTGCAGCAGTTTTATTCCCTGAGATCAGAAACCGACCTGTTTTTGAAAGAGAAGGACCGACCTCTTCATGAGCTGAGAGACCTCTCCATGTTTGGCAGACCTGGCATTTTTAGTTGATCTTACTGGTCATCGCAACACTGAACAAGAGACTACTACGCACATGAAAGCATTCTTTGTGAAACTTCAATGTTGCGCACTTCCCCACTCAAATATGTGAGCAAACATTTTCTGTTAACTCTGAACAAAAGCAGATTGGGAACCAAAATGAGCGACAGCATCTCTGTGATGTCCTTCGTATCTCAAACACCAAACTTACTCCTGACCTGCAGCATCCTTCAGTCCAAAGCGCAGCATCCCTGCTCCCACTGAGTGCACCGCTGTTCCCATTATTAGTGATGTGTCCTTTCGTGTCGAGGCTTCGAAGCGTGTGTCGAGTAATCGCGGAAGATTTTTTTGAAGCGCGTATCGAGGCTTGTGTTGATGACGTATGTGATTACGTTCGAAGCCTTCGCGAACCTCCCGTACCACGTGACTGATTCAGGAACATGTTCGCGGATTTGGCGTGCGATTCGAAATATAAGGGGGAGCGAACCGCAATTGAGCCCCCTCATAATCAACACTTTATATAACCGCGAATGTGTGGGTTGTTGTTGCCGTAGTATGCGTTGTTGCTGTTGAGTTGTTGGTATTGTGTTTGTATTGGATCATTATGGAGCCAGCCAACTAGCGAAACAATTGTTATGCACGCCAGCATCATCTTCCTTGTGAACAAGTAAAGATACCAAATCTAAATCTGTTGAAAAAATAATGTACATCCAACGTGTACATTACACATCCCCGGTGGCGCAGCTCGTAGAGCAGGCGACCCACATTCACATGCTTACCGCAGCGGCCCGGGGTTCGAAAGACCTGCTGCTATTTGCTGCATGTCATTCCCCTTCTCTCTGTCCAATCTTAAACTGCACTATCATTTAAGGCGTAAAAAGCCCACATTACTTTCCAGGCACTCTCTTCTCAATAACACGTAATAACATCAATCTTTATTTTTAAATAGAACATTATATTCAATCTTATAAGTGTGCGTCAAAGCATTTTCAGGGCAAAGATACTTTCAATCAAATGCAGCCTTGCACTTCGCCAGTTTTACATTTATTGTCCACTTGATGGCGCAGTAGAGCAAATGAAGCACCATGAATCTTCGGCCCATGAGCGAACCAATTGGATGGAAAGCTACAATGCTTCATGAAGCTTCGTCTCGCCATCACTACCCATTATAGGCGAGTTAAAAAATATATTACAAAGTATTCATGTTAATAAGCTCATTTTTTCAATAAATTCAGTCAATTAAAGTTGATAACATTTTCTAACGAATGTTAGTTGATGTGTTAACAAGCCCAATAACTTATTTGTTTAACAAGCTTGAGATATATCCATCCCCTTTTCCTGTCATCCCCCTTGATTTTTTGTTTTAGGCAATATACCTCAAAAGTATGAGTGGCCCAGCCCTTCATATATTTTTCTGTATGTGGTCCTCAGTGAAAAAGGTTTGGACACCCCTGGTCTTGATTGTCCATTCGTGATTGGATCTATATGTAAATAAACAACATTTGCACAATACATAACTATTAATAGTTTTTGTTATTGGTGTGTTGTGTGTGCATCAGTGCAATAGGCGGTCCTTCAATGTATCCCAGGACGCAGTTGCGTAGACACTGCTAAGAGAACTGTCTGAGTGATCAATCTCAATGTGTCTTGGGTGCATTCACACCTGTACTTAGAACTGTCCACTTGCACCCTCCAGTGATGTTCACACTTGCTTCTGCCCTCTAACACGCAGGTAAGGACTTTTATGTTACATGTATTTCTTCATCTAAGAGTCCTAATTTTTGTCCATATGATATCTAAGTTTTTGTAATCATTTGGTTGATTTGAAGAGCCAGCACAGCTATACAAGATGGCGTCAGAAAGCAAAGCGGGGCCTATGCGTGTCCTGGTGACTGGTGGATCTGGGTTGTTGGGAAAAGCCATCGAGCATGTGGTGCAGCAGCAAGGTGGGAAACTGGAAGGAGAAGAATGGATCTTCCTCTCTTCTAAGGATGCTGATCTTGTGTAAGTTGCTACAATTGTACTCTTCTGCCCGACTACAAACAAATGTGACTCAAATTATTGTTACACTGGAGGTGCAGGAATTCAAACGGGCACCCTAAGGTTAAAAAATCCTTTTTAGAAGCTGTGTTTGTTCCCAATCTCTATCATTCTAAATAAATGTGGTGTTAAAACAGAGATGTTGGGCAGACCAGGGCTGTGTTTGAGAAGTATCGTCCCACTCATGTCGTCCACCTGGCTGCAAAGGTCGGAGGACTCTATCAGCACATGAGGGAGAACCTGCACTTTCTGGTAAGACGATGCACGATCCACCACAGCTGTCAAATTGTAAATTGTTGTCAATTTTAACCATAGGTACTGTAAAAGTGGGGTCTAAAGAAAAGATCTACATTGTCTTTAAACTGTAATGGCCAATCAGTGACAGTCTGACCCCTTCACAGAGGGACAACATCAAAATGAATGACAATGTGCTACAAACAGCTCACGAAATGGGCGTCTCCAAGGTAGTGTCTTGCCTGTCCAGTTGTATCTTCCCCGACAAAACCACATACCCCATCGATGAGACCATGGTAAACTTTATTTTTTAGAATCCTTTGTTTCTGGACTTTTTTGCAATACACTGTATACCTTTTAAATATTAGGGAGAGTTTTTGGTGGACTTGCAATGCTGAAAAAAAAAAATATATATATACGGCATTGTAATATGAATAAATAAATAATGAAATATGGCACAATTATCTGGCATTGATCTGCTCATATCGTAAAGAAAGACAATGCTAATTCTCAATGCCACCAAATGTTGTTAAGTTAATGTTAAGTAATTATCAAAGTACAATGTTGGTAGAGAGACATGAAATTAAGAGCAATTATTATTACTTTGGCAAAATGGATTGCTTTAACTTTATCTTTACTGTAATGCCCCACTCTCATAGATACACAACGGACCACCGCATGACTCCAACTTTGGATACTCGCATGCTAAAAGGATGATTGATGTTCAGAACAGGTAAGCAGCTGTGCGGTGTAGAAACATGCAAATCTGACATGCAAATCTGACATGCATTCATCGCCAACAAAGGGCTGTTGAGGGAGCAACTGGTCAGACAAGTAGTTACTCTGACTGTGAAAATATGAACTAATGAGGGGGAGGGGGGACACAAACATGAATGCCTGCAGAAAAATGTTCATCTTTGTTACAGTATGTCTGCTTACTCTGATTGTGTCCGTGTGTTGACAGGGCCTACTTTCAGCAGTATGGTCATCGGTACACAGCGGTCATCCCGACCAATGTGTTCGGCCCCTTTGACAACTTCAACATAGAAAATGGTCACGTGCTGTCGGCTCTCATTAACAAGACGTACAAGGCCAAAAGTGAGTAATTCAGACACACTAATCCATCTTGATACTCACACAGACCGCAAGCAGTGAATAACACATACAAACACAGCCAGTAACCAGGTAATAAAGTCTATTTTCTCTCTCACAGAGGAAGGAACTCCTGTGACTGTATGTGGCTCTGGAGCTCCGAGGAGACAGTTTGTCTACTCTCTGGTAAGAGTATCAATATATAGAGCACTTACATTTGACTGTATTGGTATGTGCTTGTATGAAAATGTCATTGTATACTGCATCTATCTTCGCCAAATGCATCTCTGACTCTATTAGGATAAAATAAGTATTACGACAATCTTACATGTCGACCAAGAACGCGTAATCCCATTGTCTGTGTTTACTCTCAGGATGTGGGTCGTCTAATCATTTGGGTCCTGAGAGAATATGAAGAGATTGACCCCATTATCCTCTCTGGTGAGTACAGTGCTGTGCTCAACCTTAGCGAGAATTATGATGCGCTTCTGGGTATCTTTCTGATCGTGTGATATGCCAAAGAAAATGGGGGAAGTTATTGCTTCAAAACACAGAGGTGTGAGACACTTTCACTCACCATCTGCACAGTTCACTCGTTCACTTTTCACTGGATTTCTTTTCAGTGGGTGGAGAGGATGAAATCTCAATCAAAGAGGCCGTGGACTTTATTGCAGAGGCTCTGGACTTCAAGGGCAACATGCACGTATCCCTTTCAACATTCCCCAATGATCCTACACCCTGTGTGCATAGACCCGTTTGTCATATTGAGATGTGTATGGTATGGATATCTATGGTTTTACTTCAGGGATGATTTTGTATATTTTGATATACAGTACAGATCAACAGTAAACTGTTTCACTTATTTCCTACTGGGGGTGTACGATATAGATTCAGCCAATTCGATAACTGATAATTACCTGCTTCTTAGGACCAAAGACAATTTAAAATCTTTTACAAAGAAGTTCATAACCTCTAGTTTGTTCACACATGACGGTAAAAAGGATGATTTAATATTCCATAGCTATGAGCTAACCAAATCTAACTGACATCCCTATTGTTTACACAAGAAGAATGATTTATTCTAATTAATTTGCTCTCGTTAAGTACATAAAAATTGCAATCTTCTTCTAAAACTGTGAAAAACATTCCCACCGGTCAGCGTGCTGTGCTTGTTCTTCTTTCTTTGTTTCTTCACGGAGCTCAACCCATACCTGTCAATGTTATGTCTTACATTTACATTGTAAATATGGGCGGAGTCCGGCAAACAATTTCCCCTATTTTGAAATTCCAATGTTGACAGGTATGGCTCAACCCAATATAAGAAGGTGCACACCGCCACCAACTGTATCGCTGTGTAGATCCTGTGCTTGTTAAATCAATGAAAGCAATTTGGCTTTGCATTATTGTCCCGATATATATTGTGCACTCCCATTCCCTACTGTTAAGAGATTCTCTACAAAAGCTCCACAGGGGTTGGATGTTGCCAAACTGATGTGGAAAATTCTCTTTTTTGAGCAATTAAAGCGATCTTTGTTCTTGAGCCACCACTTTTAAGGGAGGCTTAATCTTTGACAAATAAATGTTGTTGTATGTGTTAATTCAAAATGTACTATGCTGCATTTATTAGCCCATTAAGCTCAAAACAGACCCCTTGACCCCGATCATCAGTTTGACACCACCCTGTCTGATGGCCAGATGAAGAAGACCGCCAACAATGCCAAGCTAAGACGCTACCTCCCGGACTTCACCTTTACACCGCTTAAAGAAGGTCAGCTTCACTGTACTGTTCTTCTTAATTTTTTAAGAAAGACAGTACTCCTTTCATTTTAGCACTTGTGAATTACTTAATTTTATCAGAAAGTGCTGCGTACATGATAGCACAGCGGCAGCACAACATATGTCTTTTTTTTTGCCTTGGTGTAACATTAGTCCGCACTTCTCAACCTACAAATAAGAGCTTTGAATTAATATTTACATGCATTGTGTTTTTTTTTAACTCTCCTTCTAGCAATAAAGATGACCTGCGACTGGTTTGTGGACAACCCTGACATTGCCCGGACATAAAGTGACCGGAGCTGAAAATGAACACCATTCCAATTCAATATTGGTTTATAAAATTGCTGAACATATTCTGTCTTGCACTGGAGCATCTTTATCTTTTAATCTCTATGGAATTCCACATCAATGTAATATTAAGAGTAATTAATTAATTAATTAATTAATTAATTAGAACTTACTTTGTACAACGGGGACAAAGGGATGTAAAGCATCGACCAGATAAGTCTAAAAGTTTAATACAACTCTAACAATTGGGGAAACCATAACGCGTTTATCTGCTATTTTAATTCAGCTATTATAAAATTTTAATTCTGCTATATTATATTGTTTTAATCCTGCTATTTTATCTACTATTTTATACAATTTTAATTCTGCTATTTTATCTACTATTGTATCTGCTATTTTATCTGCTTTTTTATACTATTTTAATTTAGCTATTTTTATAATAGTACTTCAGACTCATTTGCATCTACACCATGATTATTGTACTGTAAATGCTCTTATTCTGTCCTTGTACTAATTGTTATGTTTTTGCTGTGAAGCACTTTGGGCTGTAATTCTTGTATGAAAGGTGCTATACAAATAAAGCGTATTATTATTATTATTATTATTATTATTATTATTATTAATAATTAATATTAAGAGTCAGAGAAATAAGATAATAATCAATAATATAAACAAGGGACTCATCATCCCAAACAGTCCCATAGTAATCCATGCCTTCCTCAAAAAGTGCACATGCACACTTCAACACAAAAGTGGATGTACTTTAAACTGCAGGCTAATAAAACATTCAGTACACCTCTAGCCTCTTAAGAGGCGGGTGAATTTACCCGAAAATACCTACAAAAGACATATCCATCCATCCATCCATCGTCTACCGCTTATCCGGGATCGGGTCGCGGGGGCAGCAGCTCCAGTAAGGAACCCCAATCTTCCCTTCTCCGGGCCACATCCTCCAGCTCCGACTGGGGGATCCTGAGGCGTTCCCAGGCCAGTGAGTAGATATAATCTCTCCACCGAGTCCTGGGTCTTCCCCGGGGTCTCCTCCCAGCTGGACGTGCCTGGAACACCTCCCTAGGGAGGCGCCCAGGTGGCATCCTTACTAGATGCCCGAACCACCTCAACTGGCTCCTTTCAACGTAAAGGAGCAGCAGCTCTACTCCGAGTCTCTCATGGATGGCTGAGCTTCTCACCCTATCTCTAAGGGAGACGCCAGCCACCCGTCTGAGAAAACCCATTTCGGCCGCTTGTACCCGTGATCTCGTTCTTTCGATCATGACCCAGCCTTCATGACCATAGGTGAGGGTAGGAACGAAGATCGGCCGGCATATTGAGAGATTTGCTTTGGGCGTACAGGGATTGGATGGCCCTCAAAAGTGACCCCCTCACTCATACTCCCGCAGCACCTCCCACAGTATCACCCGGGGGACCCGGTCATACGCCTTCTCCAGATCCACAAAACACATGTAGACCGGATGGGCGTACTCCCAGGCCGCCTCCAGGATCCTTGCGAGAGTGAAGAGTTGGTCCGTTGTCCAGTCTCCCAGCAAGACTACGGAGTTCCCTACTGGAGCCCCCTGCAGGGCTCCATTCAGGGTCTCCAAGAAGGCCGAATACTCCGAACTGCGGTTTGGGGCATAGGCACAAACAACAGTCAGAGTTTTCCCCCCCATAACCCGAAGGCGTAGGGAGGCGACCATCTCGTCCACCGGGGTAAACTCCAATGTAGCGGCGCTCAGCCGGGGCCTAGTGAGTATCCCCACCCCGCCCCGATGCCTCACACCTTGGGCAACTCCGGAGAAGAATAGAGTCCAACCCCTATCCAGGAGTACGGTTCCAGAGCCAAGACTGTGCGTCGAGGTAAGCCCCACCAGATCCAACTGGTAGCACTCCCCCTCCCGCACTAGTTCTGGCTCCTTCCCCCACAAAGAGGTGACATTCCACGTCCCCAGAGCCAGCCTCTGCTGCCCGGGTCTGGTCCGTCGAGGTCCCTGACCATCACTGCCACCCGTGTAACAACGCACCCGACCCCAGTGGTTTTTCCCATGAGTGGTGGGCCCACAGGATGGATGGATGGGAGGCACCACGTAGCTTCTACGGGCTGTGCCCGACCGGGCTCCGTGGCAAACCCGTCCACCAGGCGCTCGCTGTCGGGCCCTCCCTCTGGGCCTGGCTCCAGACAGGGGCCCCGGGCTTCCTCCGGGCAGGGATTTTGGTCTCATTCAAAAGATAACTCTCTTATTGTTCTTGCAAAACAGTGAAGAATCACTCCAAGTGCTTCTGGCACTGAGTAATAGTGGTCTGAATATACTGAATTTGAAGAAAATACACTCCGCCAGAATTTCTTTGTTGAAAAAGATGCCTGAAGATGGGTATAGCTGGTAGTCCCGAACTGAAATACACAATAGAAACATAGAACCAAGTGTTATAAAGTTCACCACCAAATTTCAGATAAAAAGGGATAAAAACTTAATTCATTAGACAGGTTTTTCTAAGAGTAACACCAACTGTGAAAGTTGTACATATTATAATATTTATTAATAAATATTATTTTTATCTATTTATAAATAACTATTATATACCCATATTCCCTGTTAGTAGTGATCACACAGAGTAAGTGAAGTATAAACACATTCTTTTCTAATATTTTTACGTTTTTTTTGTATTTTCTTCTGACTTGAATATAATAAATATAATTTTGAAAATAAATACAATTTATAAAAAAGAAATCCACAGGATATGACGTTAACGCTAACAGTCCGCATAACATTCAGGAAGTAACTGGACAGCGCTGAGCGCAAGATATTAAGTTATGACGGTTTATAACAAAATGTAAAAATCGATCAGCTGATTTCACAGATTGCAACAGCTGTTCATGGGCTTTTATCGATGTGACGATGTTCACGGTGGATATCTTTTTACCGGAAACGAACGTGTGGACAGCTGGCAATGGCTTATGAGCGTCTTTTTCAAAATATTGCTGAAAAGAGGATATTTATGAGGCTTTATAGGTAAGTGGGCTCAAAGTCATGATTTAGATTTTGAGTGTACTTGTTTGAGGAGCTGATTGTACCTGCTGTTGTGATTTTCATCTCAATATCTAGACTAGATTCTAAGCTTTCCAAAAAAAAATTGTTTTGTTTTCAGAATTAGGAAATGAACATGTACATGGTACAATAAAACTCCTGCTGGGCCCGCCAGCGGGCCCGTGCACGCTAAGAGGCTAGAGAAAGCAAAACAACAAGACAGTTTATCATTTCTTTGAACTCCTCAAGGATGCAGGAGATGCATTTTCTTTCCTTCAAATTCAAGTTAAAAAGATTTCAAATCCTATTTTAGTTTTCTATATGAAGAATATTTATAAAATGTTTTTTTTTTCTGTTTTCAATGTCCATATACTAGTGTTTGTATGATAATTCAACAAAACCAAAACAGCCCGTCACAATGAGGACGAAAAAGAAGGTTGTTGTTCTTTAAACCACAACAACAACGTGTACATGAGAGATATGGTACAAAGAGTAAAGCCTCACACAGCTGCAGATTTGACATTTTATTGGGAAAAGAATTCCACCTAAGAAAAACAAGTAACATACTTATTTTATTCATTAGGTTCTACTAGTCAACTGTTCACACATGGAGAAAAAACTATAGAAATTCAGTTTAGTCAACATTAACAAGGTTTCTATTATTTAATGAGATTTCAGGGTATGAAAAACAAATTCAAGACGCTTAACAGAATACTTTTTGAGTAATGCCACCTGTGAGGACGATGGGTAGTATTTTCAGATCCTGCGACAACACAACTGGTTTTAAAACAGACACACAGCCTCTTCCAGGGGTCATGGTTTTCTGACAGGAGAGGTTAATTTCAGCACGTCCCCTACCTTCTCCATCCTCTCCATCCCCGCCGCTCCATACCCCTCTTCCATCGCTTATTCGGTGAGGTAGAAGTGCATTTTGTCGTTTACGTTCTTGCGTTCTGGATTGAGGCGCTTCAGGATTTGTGCCAGCACGTTGACGGTCTGCTCACTGCTCAAACCCGTGCGCTTGGTCTGGAACTTCTTCAGCAGGTCTTTGGTGGTCATCGGTTTACGGATCAGGTAGCGCCGGACCGCTTCCTCTGTTAGCTGCACATCACTGTGGAGTAGACGGATATTCTCAGAATAATTAAATAACTTAATATTTCTTAGAGGCAATAAGGAAAACTGGTAACAGTCAAGTACCTTGAGCTAGGAGTGGATTTGCCTGATGGGGGTTGAGGCGTACTCTTTCCAGAGGGAACAGGGCTCTGACTGCTGGGCTCCATCTTCAGCCTTTTGGCAGCTGGTGAGTCAGTGCTAGGACCCGGAGTCGGTCGCTTACCTGTGGGAAACAGAGATGTAGTTGGAATGGAATTACAAAAGGGTGACTTGAAGTTGCAGAGTTGATGGCCACTTTGGAACGTTTTCACATTAATATGCCATGCGTCTTATTTAAATATAAAAAATTGGTGTGTGAGCAAACACCTTGCTCTAGCTTGCTGGCAGCAGCACGGAGTGTATTGGAGGTGGCGGCAGGGTCAATGGATGGTGTCCCGGGACGACTGCCGGTCCTGGAGCTGCCTGCAGAGCCGCGTCCTCCACGTTTAGGAGGCGTGCGCTTCTTCTGAGAGAGGCAAAGAAAGAGAGTTGTTTCATGACAATGAAACAAATGTACAAAAACGTAAATACAGAACCATTCACACATTCAGCCCGAAAATGAGTAAGTACGAGCGCTGCTGGTGTACAGAATTCGCTTTACAGTAATGCAACATATTCATGATTAGAGATCATCCTGTTACTTATGATGAAGGTGATGACACAATAAAACAAATGTAGAAAACTGAAAATCTACATTTTTGAGCAAGAATAGCCTATACAATACACAAATATAATTGCAATCTGACTCACGCACGCTCTACTTACCATGAACAGAGCGGAGGCCGTCTCTCCATCGATGTCACTGTCATCTGAGCTTTCCGACTCGCCGCTGCTGTCTGTGACATACAGAACCACACAACTCAACAACATTTCACTTACAACAAGCAGAAGAGAGTATCATTTAACACGGCTCATGTTTATATATAAAACCTCATTATAGTATGTATTTTGTCAAACCCTCATCAGTCTCCATGAGGTCTGTACCTTTTTTTTTCTTCTTTTCCGCTTGGACAGGAGTTTTCTTTCCTTCGTCTTCTTCTTCCTCCTCTTTTGTTTCCTCTTCATTCTGTTTCTCCTCCTCGCTCTCTTCCTCGCTTTCAGAAGCCTCATCGATCCCTATAAAAGAACAAACATTTGGAAGGAAAACACTGTAAATACCAATCAGTCATTATTGTGTACATTATACATGCAAAAACAAATCACTATCGTCTTCTTTTCTATATTAAATAATTAATAGATCAGTAACAGTAAGGTAACAGCAGAAGGTCTGACCTTTGGGGTGGTCCTCTCCTTTGCTCATCTTTCCCTTTTCAGGCTCTTCGTCTGAACTGCATTTGGAAAACAGAATGACATAATTGTGAAAGAAGAAACACAACCAACAAAAACATTTGTATAGTTTCCACAAGAGGGAGTGCTTGTGTTGCGATGTATCTGACCTGCTTTCATCTGACATGTAATCCACCTCAAGACCCTCGTAGTCGCCATCATCGCTGTCCTCCAAGGCCTCTTTGTCATTGCTCTTTCTCTTCTTCTTCTTTCCTTTTCCTTTCCCTGCATCTTTCTTCACCTTTGTCTTGCCCTCTGCATCTGTCCAATGAAGATGGGGGTGGAAAATGGGAAATCACATGATGACAGAGGTTTGGCAGAATAACAGAACAATGATTACTTAAGGGGCCGTTTTACATCCCATTCTGTTACTTTCTTCTTACCATCCCCCATACTGCTGTCACTGTCATCGGTGCTCATCTCCAGGTCGTCTTCCAGGTCAGTAATGCGCAGGTCGCCCCCTCTCCCACCCCCCTTCTTTTTCTCTTCCCCGACTTCTCGTTCTCATCATCGTCATCATCACAACCCCGCTCCTGCTCCCGGAAACGTCTCTGAAGCATGATGCTGAAGTGATTCACCACCTTGTTTCTTCTGTAAAACGAGGGGAATGTCTAATATTAGGCGACACCTGCACCAGTTGGGTAAAACCCAAGTAATTATAATTACTTTTTTTCTTTACTACAAACAACCCTGTTCTTCCCCCACTCTCACCTCCCCCACTCTTCCTCAGCCTCCTCAGCAGTGAGAGTTCGGTGTTTGGCCTGCGGTGTAAAGTTGTACCAACCGTGGACAGGGAAGGCCTCAAAAGCTCCATCAGGACACTGTGTAAAGATGTAGTACGATGCATTTTCTGTAACCCCGCCCTTCTTTAGACCTTTGAACCTGTTCACAGACAGAGGGAGGGAATATGTGTATGGCAAACTGTAGGGATTCCCCATCAGGCATGCATTTACACACTGATCATTTGACAAAATAATTATCTCTTCATTTCTACAAATGTAGGTTTTGAGAGCTGACTTTAAAAAGTAAAAACAACACATTCTAGCCACACAATGGCTTTTCCAGATTCCATGTAGTTGGCTAAGAGCTTTGTGTAAATAATAGCTCATATACAAAAACATGTCAGTTTCAGTTACATCATGAATATGTGTGCGTTCCTTCCGGACATAAACCTGTTCAAAAAGAGAAGCAGCATGTTAATGATCATGAGAGTGAATCAGAGGGTAAATAAAGAGTCTCTCTCCCCACCTCTTGCCGGCCTTGCCATTGACCTTGAGAATCCAGGGCTGGTCCTCCACTTTGAACTCACGTTTCACAATACCAAACTTCTTCCGCCGTGCTTCCTCGCGGTGCTTTTTGCCAAACTCACTGCCAGCCGCGCCTTCCGCCGTCTCTTCCTCCCCATATATTCGCCGACCACTCATGTCTCTTTCCATACGAGCCTGCGATGGAAGAGGGAGAGCGATGTTAAGAAATGTAAAACTGAAATATGGTCACTATCGATGCTTATTTAAGGCAAGACACCCCAAGCCAAAACATAGTTTTTCATGCACTGGTCAATTTTGAGAGTTTGGGCTATTTTACTTCCATAACTATGCGCAAGAAAAACATCCAAAAGACACATTTAGGCGTCTATTTGTGTCTGCAGATTTCTCATAAATTCACCAAAAGTTAAGAGTATGCCTCATTTGCATATTTAAACATAAGATTTCAGGAAACTTGTAATACAAAAGATATGTCTGTTTGTAGTGGCTCCCCTTAAGTTACTCATCTTAGACTTCAGTTTTTCTGTATTCTTTTATTGCTCCCTTTGTTCTTCTTAGTGTAATCACACTACTTGTCCTTTCTCTCTCAGCACTGACCTAGCAGGGAGTGCACCTCAAGATATCTGTCACATGTAGATACACTGACATGAAGCCCACCTGTGTCCAGGTTGAACAGTTGACTTTGTCTCCTGAATTGAAAGCCATAAGGTTGTACTTCTTGTTGGTGTTTCTAAAAAGGATTAAAAATATATATATAATTATCTTTCACAATCATGATCTTGTCTGATCATAACCAATTTAATGCAGATACAACTTCATTTACATTAACATCTACAGAACAAACAATTAATCATGCAGTCCAATAAATCAATTTATGTTTGTAAAGGCACATTTCAGCATCCACATCAGCATAAAAGGCTTCAATAAGTAGTTCTTAAAGCTTTGTTTTACCATCACTTCCTATAGCAGAAACATGTACACACAGAAGTGCACAACATGCCTGCACATAAACTGCCAGAAAATGAATCCTTCAAACTCTTTTTCTATTTGTATCACACCAGAAAGCAGTGATATGTGACAATGCTTGTCCAGACAAATTTCTGTGGATATTTGCATTTAAGTCCATGTAACTCACTTGGGCACTCGCACTGTGTATTCTGTGGCTGAGGAACTGCTGCTGCTCCCCTGTAAGACAAAACAGATTCAGGATTTATTTTAGAGGCTTTGGCTCAGAACTTTATTTTATTGATTCTGTAATATAATTTGATTACAGTACCAAACAGAACACATCCCCATTTAAAACTAAAATGCTGTTTACATGATATATTTAAGTGCACCATTAAGAATGTGGTTATGGAGGCATGAGGTTGTTTTTCTTTCTTCTGTTTTATTGGGATTTTTTTGTATATCATGTTGTACATGTTGTGCTTTTAATACTGCTGCTACCTTGACCAGGTCTTTCTTGTAAAAGACATGTCTGATCTAAATGAAACTTCCTGGTTAAATAAAGGGTAATTAATCTAATAAAGAAATATGTGAAAGCCATGCACTTACAGGTACCTTACTTTTCATACAATTACAGCACAAGATCAGACTTCATCAAAACGGATTCATGTGAGATTTTGTATTTGAGTCAATGGAGTAAAAACTTACCAGTGACGTCATGGCTGGTCGACTCTGTGGATTAACACATCGACCGTTGCTTCAGGCTAGTGGTACTCTATGATGAAAGAATAGTTTAGGTAATAATAGGCTCAGTGTCCATGTAACGTTAAAATGTGGATTTAAACCAGCGCTAATTCATCTCGTTCATGTTATTGACAAGTGGTAGTTTATCCAAGCCAGCTGCACATGTAATACTGATGTAGCTAAAGCTGTGTGTTTGTTGGGAATAGTGAGTTACACTGCGCCGACAACTATACATCACATTTAGGATTAATCCATTGTAGCAGCACTTTATGTGAACAGAGATCACTGGTCCCGTTTCCATGAGAGTCAATTTACGTTAAATTACTAATACAACAGTCAACATAACACTTGATAACGTCTTAGGTTGTGTACCGTTAATGTTAGCACCTGATGCTAATATAAACAGCAGCAACACGCATAGCAAACCGTTTAAACTGCCAGTGCTAACCGTTACTAGGACTCCGCAGCTTCAACATTACCTGGAGTTTAAGTGAAATGAAAGGAAACGCAAATATAAGCAGTGCACACATTCAGAAATCTAGAGTATTAAGACTTTAAACAGAAAATATCTGCATCTGATTTACCGGTGAGCGTTACTCCAAAAAACTTGTTCCGTTCGTTCAAATAGTCGGCTGGAAACGTACACTAGAAGTATGGTTCCTAGCAACCCGTTGTTTAGCTCATGGGGGATCGAGTGGGCCCTGCTGAAAAATGCCATAATTGTGACCACTATTATGGACATGCTCATTTCATATTAATTAATTTGATTTCATTTCTGAAATCCCTCAGTGTTGTGACTTTTGTTTAATTCACCGGAATTTTAATTTTGGTATAAACATCTCTAGCAGTGTTAAATCGAATAAAATGGCCATTACACCAGTTTACCCATACTGCTGGTCTGTTACAGTGCCAATGTTCATTGCTATCCGGTGGGCAGAATCCGTAACTACACCTCTGTCTATGGTACAACTTTTGTTTTGAATGTTGTAAACAGAAGAATCACTATGCATTTGTTTCTACCTTTATGCTAATGCAGAACAACTGTAGTTACCCAATGTGCCCACAAGAGGGGAGCACAATCTTGACTAAAAATACAGGCCGGTTGATTTTTGCAAAACTAAATAGAAGTGAGAGGGGGGGGGGACAGACTCCATAAATAGCAATGGCATGCACAGGGTTCAAAGTTTAGATAAGAATTATACTTTTTTCTCAAAAGCTGAGACCTATATCTCATTATCTTAGGATATCAGCATTTGGTATTTCGAGATAATGACATAAATAAAATGAACTAGTTATTACGGGAACACAACTCCAACTCCGGTGAACATTTTCGATATAAGGGGGTTTCTCTTTTCTTCAGAGTGAAAGTGAAAAAAACTCACTCAAAAGCAGTATTTATTTTGCAGGGCTGTCTTGTTCGATGCTTTACATGGTGTGGTGTTGTCTAATAAAACGTATTTATAATTTATATGCATATGCACAAGTTCTGTTAACATTAGTTTTAACTATGAATATTCTTGATGTCTAAACAAATAATAATAATAATCAGTAACCTTATAGTTATTAGACATGTCATGGATACCTTGTCATTGATATAAACACCTCTGGCAGGGTAAGCTGTTCTCCAGGACACACAATTGTCATTACAAGAACTTGTTTTCAACAGTTATTACCAATACTAATGTTCCTCTTGTTTATAATAGTCACACTAATATTGAGTTGTACCTATTTCAATCAATATCGATTGTACTGATATTTATACATGCCATTAATTTATTTGTAGTGCTACAGTTTCTCACTGAGACCCCTTGAGGGAACACTCATGATTCTAAACATACATGTTTACACAACATACAAGATTCCCTTCTGTGTTTTTGTTTTTGTAATATCCTGTGGAATATCACTTTGCTGCTTATTTTAGTCCATCCTGAATAAAATTTACACTTTTACATGGTGATTGCCATCTTCTCTAAATAATGTTTTAAAAATGAAAACTCTTTCCCTTTTTGTGTATCAACCTTGATCTTAGTACACTTGATGTTAAAATATAAGTAAACAAGGCCAGGCAAGCATGATGTTCTCACAATACATAGCTGCTGCCTGCTGCCTTAAAAACATCAGTCTTTTTTCTCTATTTGTATTTGCAGGAATTTGTTAGTTATTTACATACAGCCTCGATGCACTACCATGTTACAATTTTACAAGACAAATTGACACGACACGTGCAGTATGCACTCTATCCCCTGAGGTGTTTTAGTCTGTAAACTATGACTCATTTATAAATATTCAGATATAATTAAACCCACTGAAAAATGGTGTCTTTGATAGCAGTATAAAGACTTTTCCATCCAAGTGGTATCTCACTGTAGATGGGCAAAGAAAGCAATAAATAATTTCTATAACCACACATTTAACAATTTACTTTTATGATTTGGTATGACAAAAATCAATTTAAGATAAAATAAAATATTTGTCTGTACGATGTATTTGGGGGAATTCATTAGTATAATAAAAATAACTATTTAAAAACGCTTTGAACATTATGCTTTCTATTTACAAACATAAACACATCTATCTGATATATGATTACCATACACTTCCTGATAATGATCATGAAGCTAAATCATAATATAATAACCACCACAAATTAGACAAACAAGACAATAAAAAGTACAGAATTATGAAGCTCAAATATCTTTATCATGGTTATTATACAAGATACCTTTTGGCTTGAAGGAATATTTAATGGAGACACTTGAGATTATGCATATTCTGGACTATAGCTGTAGACGTATCATCACATACTGTATACACTTGTTTTCTCAATCTAAAGAAAAGAGTCACTTTGTAAAGCTCAGTAGCTTGTCTTTCTATTGAAACTATAACTAATTTCTTATTACGTGCCTTCAATCAAACTACAACATGTTCCTAATACTCTTACTACTGAGCAGATGGTACATTATTTTTAATTGGTGGGACATGTAAATGTATGCAGGATGCCTCTCAGAGCTCGGCTCCCTCCACCTGTCTTGACGTGAGCTGTGTTACACTTGAGCTTTTCCTTCACACATAAGTGAATTTGCATTGGTTTTTGCATTGCTATCAAACCTTGTGAAAACAGTTTTTAGATGCTGTGCAAATTTCCAAAATGTACATATACATAGCTAGTGGTGAATGATGTTGTGTGGAGTCTGCTCTGTCACGATGAACTGCTGCGCCTTTTCACTTCTCCTGGGTGAGTTAATTCATGTTTCATGTAGTTGCTGATGTGTCACAATGAATTATTACAATAAATTAAACCGGAGAACACTTAGTTAAGTTTATACTTTCATTGAGTAAAACCCTGCTAATTATTTTATTATCTGGATTTGGACAATTTGGATACATGCTTTTATTTTTTTTTACCAAATGCAAATTTATAAAAAAGAAAATAAGTAAAACAAATAATACTGTACATTTGTTGGCTAACTATGAACCACCAGATGTTTTTATAATGTATATAATTGTTGTAACAATTATTAAAATGTATCTTTTACATGCCTTTTATGAACATATCTTGCCATCAATATAATCAGAACCAGATCATTTCAAATAACAGTCTTGCATATAAATCTCACAGAATTTAGATTATGTGAATCATTTTTAAGAAGGCATTACAACAATAACAATTCTCTGTCCTTGTGCTCTATAGGTTCCCTCTTCATCCTTGGCCATTGTGTTTTTCCTCCTGGTAAGAAAGATGTTCACCTGTAAACATCAGATACACATTGTTGTTATACTGTAGGTGAAATAATGCTCACTTTTGTTCATTATTAATGACATACAGTATGTTTTACTGTTCCACGTAGGTTCTTGTGATGGATACACAAACTTAACTGACTCATGGCGCAACCACTTATTCACATCATCTTCCTTTCCCGACTTCCCAAAGAACGATGTACATCTTGTTGAGTATTGGTGGCGCTTCACAGGGATTGGTGGAGACAGAATTGTAGCAGTGTGCTATGTAGGCCCTCGTGCTGGTGTCAACTACCCCATTTATTTTCCATTTTCATATCCACAAACTGAATCTGAAAGTCCATCAATAGGGACTGCTTATGTTCGTGTTTCACATTGTTCACAATATGGTATCTCCATGAGCGTGGCCCTCTGTCCTGGAGGATTCTACATATACAAACCATCAAATCACCATTTCAGCAGTACGGGTTATGCAACTTGTAAGGAATGATTACTAATTTTCATCCTTTGCTTTGTATTTTGGTGTAGACATGTCCCACTAAAGAGTGAGCTGCTACCTATAGTTAAAAATACTTACTTTTATCCTTTCACCATGAATATCTTGTGTGTGTGTGTGTGTGTGTGTGTGTGTGTGCGTGTGTGTGTGTGTGTGCGTGTGTGTGTGTGTGTGTGTGTGTGTGTGTGTGTGTGCGTCCGTGTGCGTGTGTGCTTTATCTGTGTAGATCATTATGAGTGTAACCCGGACTCGTGTGGACCACTTGCTGAGTGCTCAGGTACTGGAGGTTGTACCTGTGTTTCTGGGTATGAAATCCCCCCAGAACACCTACCCACACCAGATTCATATGGTTGTGTTGGTAAGTGCATTTACTTTATCCAAACTATGCTAAATCCCAGTGTGATTTTTAATGACTGTAACTATCTATTTTTTTATTGTTGCTGGAAGCACAATAAGATGTTCAATACACACTAACAGTTGTGTATTTTGTGAGCATGTACTATATTTTCCATCTTTACTTCCTGACATTTCTTGTCAGACATTGACGAGTGCCAGACGACTGCAGGAATTTGTGGTAGTAACTCCAACTGTACGAACACCATTGGAGCACACTTCTGTACCTGTCTGGTTGGATTCAATGCAACAGATCCAGCATTACCACCTGGAGGGTCCAACAAATGCACAGGTACCATTAAAATAGTTTCTTACTGTCTATCTTGAACTGCAATGACATTAACTTGTTCAGCCTGATATATAAGTTGAGATTACTGTTGATTTTCTTCCGTTATAGATATTGACGAGTGCCTTGACAATGTCTGTGGAGATGATGGGACCTGTCACAACAACCCAGGAAGTTATATGTGTGAATGCCATGAAGGCTACCAGCTTGTACCTGATGCAACTCCTGTTTGCCAAGGTCTGTTTACAGTAATGCAGTAATTACACATCATCAAATAATCAAGAATGGCTTTTTCTCATGCTTTCTAAGCTATTACCAGATGCAGTTCTAAATGTTACGTAACCACAATTTGTCAAAACATTCATCAACCATCAACAAAACAAACATAAATGAATATATTGCAATGCATTACTTGAACTGAGATGTCCACTTCAACAGCTGTTGTGTCAGAATGCATCAACAGTAACTCTCAATCAAGAACAAGACTGAAAGTACCTGATTTCACTACATGCAGGCTTTCCACCCCTTACCATCACAGGATAGGCCATCTTATTCTGGACGAAAAACATTGTTCATACTAATCATTAGTTTCTATTAAAACTTACATTATTTGAGTAATGTAAATGTGTTTAAAATGTATATCTTATTCAAACCCCTACCAAAGTGTTACAAAAAACACATTTATTTTTGTATTTTCTCAATTTAAAGGCCACTATGTTAATGGTTCTTTCTTCAGATATCGATGAGTGTTTCAACTCCACCGTCTGTGGTCCCGACTCTGTTTGCACCAACAATCCTGGAGCTTATAGCTGTGCATGTCAACTGGGATACACAGCAACTGATCCGGACCAGGAGCCCAGCCAGACCAACATCTGTATTGGTATTTGACTTGATGTTTTTTCAGCATCTGGGAGCAGATGGAAAACTGCAACTCAATTGTCACTTCTAATAGAAGTGAAGAATCACTCGCAACAGTTTATTCTTTCATTTGTGTATCATGTATCTGGCAGATGTTGATGAGTGTGGCGAAGACGCTACTGTCTGTGGTCCTGATGCCAACTGCACAAACTCAATCGGATCGTACATCTGCACCTGCTTCCCTGGTTATCGTCTGAACAACCCGGCCGTGATAGCCGGCATTGCTAACCCATGCACAGGTGTCTGCACGTGTTCACTATTAGTGTGATTAGGATATCATGTATTTTTTACTATTAAGTGTTAAACTGTGTGTTTTGCTCTCTGTCTCTTCAGATATAGACGAGTGCAGTGAGACGCCTGATATATGTGGTAAACAAACTGTGTGCACTAATGTGCCGGGGACCTTTTATTGTTCGTGTCCTGATGGATTCTACCCTTCAACTGGAATTCTGTGGACAGTAGGGGTCTCATTTTGTAAAAGTGAGCTGAGGATGCAACTGCTTACAGTATAGACAGCATACTGCCATATCCTGATGAGCTTAATGACTGTTTGTTGTCTAATTGTCTTTGTCTTAACAGGTCTTCCGGACATTTTAGATGAAATAAAACCCCCAGAGGTAAACTTCGCCAGCAAAGTGGCACTGTGAATAAAATTACAATTTTCCAAACTAACAACATGAGCTTTTGTTAGAATCTAATTTAAATTTCCTATCAGTAAAATGTTTTATTTGTAGTAACAGTGGCACCATTGTGTCATCAGTATTTAGTATATAACAGGGATTTTAGATGTGTGTACAGCTAGCCCGAGCCATTCACCACACACAGACTAAACCCCCCCTAGTTTTATTGAAAGTAGGCAGAGGTGAAAACGTTGGGATTTTTCAGGTTCCACAAATATTAATGTTCTCACAGGCCCTTGAAATCCTTCAACGTTTGTGAATTTGAAGAAAAAGCCTTGAAAGTTTTTGAAAATAGACATTGGCTTAATGTGTATTTTGTGCAGGGACAGACCAAAGAGAGAGCTTTTCTTGGCAACATTGACCAACAATTGAAAGACAATAACGGCATCATCTTACCAGAACCGGTGAGTAAAAAAGAACGAGCGGTGATCCTCTCCAAGAAACCTTTAAAAATGTATTTCCATGAAAGATCATTCGCTGCATTATGTTATTACATACAAAGATACAAAGATTAAGAATGCAGCTATTACTTGCCATTATGCATGGCTGGATGCTCTGAAGTTAGATGCACATGAATGATACTGCAACTGCATTTAAATAATACTTCCCCTCTCTCATTTTCTTTCTTGTGCTTTCTCTACAGACTGTGGCAAACAGCTTCTCAGCATCTATGGTATTTGTTGTTCCGTGAATACCCTGTGTTACTTTGCAGTCTATTGAGGATGCTTTAATCCTGCCTTTTGTTTGCATTTTGCCATTTCTGCAGGAAGTGTCAGGTGTTGGGCCACGTGCCAGGTCAAGCAGGGTAAGTAGCGCAGGAGACGGGGAGACCGGCAGCGTGATCCTGGGTATCTCAGACCGTTTAGTGTCTGCGATAGTGCAGCCAGGTCAGAACCAAACCAAGAGAACTGTGAGGAGTTCAACAGTGGGTAAGAAATGTTTATCTTACTTTACTGCAAACATTTACTGTAGACTATTTGTATTGGGTAGATATAAATTCTAATCTAAATCTAAAGGATAATCTGTGTGTTAGATTTAAGTCTCGAAACTATTGGGCCTGGAAGCAACAATGCAGAGAGCTCTTCTCTCTCAGCAAATGAGAACACCATGGAAATCAACCTGGAAAGTCTTGCCCAAAATAACAATGGTGAGAAAAAAGCTTATAATGAAAAAGATGATGGCAATAACCAAACTAAAATAAATAAATAAATGTTGCATTTCCATGCACAAATGCTTAGATAACCCACCTTTATTCTGTCAAATGTATGTCATCATTGTGTGCTCACAGCAGATTCATTTGAAAGTTGACTTTCATATAGTAGAAAAACTGAAGTAAATATGTGTCACAAGAGAAAATACACATTCACAAATTGAAAACACAGAGCTGTGGAAAATGACAGACATTAATGTTAATGATGTGAAATGGGCTAAAACATGCCAAACCACAGGTATGGTATTTTAAAGTGTTGATCCCCTCCACTCTGTGGACACTCCCAGGTTCTGCATCAGCTGCCTTCATGACATTAAATGGGATGGAGAGTCTTCTTAGTCATCAATACTTTGAATCAGAGAACAGGACAGAGATGTACTCGGATGTCATCACCGCAATCTTACCCTCAATGAACAACACCAACCTCACCGAGCCCGTCAACTTTACCATCCATCACAAGAAGGTGATGCCCAATGTATCTGTCCATCTGCCTCTTAAGATACCCTACAGCTTGCTATCTGTCAACATATCTAAAAGTCTTTGCTTCACTGGTTTCATCAGACAGTACCTGAATCTGGTTTGGTGACATGTGTGTACTGGGAGGACAAAACAGAGGGGACACGAATGGGACAAGGAAGTGAAACAGGAGGAGAAAAGACTAAGACGATGCGTTGGTCGGTAGACGGCTGTTGGGTTGCATACACCAATGAAAACTACACAGTGTGCAGCTGCTCTCATCTCTCCACATTTGCCCTCATCATGCAGATAGGGGAGGTATTACAGATTTGTTTGTGAATGTACATTTGCTAACGCAGGTTCCCACTCACAAGGTCATGTTGACCACACTGTGTTTGCCTGGGTGTTGTGTCTTCTCAGCCTCCACCAGAGGATCATTTCCTAGAGTGGCTAAACCGAATGTGCGTGATTGTCGGGCTGTTCTTCTTTGCGTTGGCCATCTTCAGCTTCCTCCTGTGTAGATGGAACCCCAAGATCAACAACACAGCCCGTCTCCACCTCTGCCTCAGCCTCTTCTTCTCCCACCTGCTGCTGCTGTGGAATGACAAATATGTTGAACAAGAGGTACAGTAAGATGCAGATGTGTGTTGTAAATGTGACCCAACCTAACCATTCTTTGCTGAGGTGGTTTCTAGAAGCATTTTGTTGTTTTCAAGATACTTCTTGTGTCTCCACAGCTGGCCTGCACCGTCATGGCGGGGCTTCTTCACTTCTTAGTTGTAGCAGGTTTTGTGTGGATGCTGCTGGAGGCGCTACAGCTTTACCTGTTGGTCCGCAGACTCTCCAAGGTGCAGGTCATCCAGAGAGATGGCCTCCCCAGGCCACTTCTTTACCTGGTTGGCTACGGTGTTCCATTTGTGATTGTTGGTATTTCTGCACTGGTATATTCTGATGGATATGGTACCACTGAGGCAGAGGTGTGAGTAAGACAAACAGTAATAAATACATTCATATTCTCCTGTATGTCTGCATCTACGTTGAACGGATTGTTTGTTTGATTCTGTTGCAGGTGCTGGCTCTCTAGACAGCGCAATTTCAACTGGGCTTTAACCGGCCCTGTGATTGCTATCATTGGAGTGAGTATATCGCATTTTACATCCCATGTATTTCAGTGAGAATTCAATCAGCACAGCCTGGGGTGTCGTCTAATTATAACAAGCCAATGTGCATCTAAAGACTAACTTTTGACAATATTGTTATTGGGCATATTAAAGGTTACATAAGTTGTTTCTCTTGAAGCTCTCTAAATGCCCTGCTGGATTTACGGTGAAGACCAATTGAATGTGGTGCAATCCAAACAGATATACACCCCTCTTCTATAGGATGTGAGCGATTTGGCTTTCAAAGAATTATGGGATAATAGGCAACATAGATCTAACTAAATGCAAGTGAAGGTGGAATTTCCCTGGACGCTGCATTGTGATTTGCCAAAAAAACTGACAATTAAAAAGTGAAGCAGTGGTAGACTAGGAAGTGGAGTCTTTACCAGCTGTTGATAAATCGTTTTTCTCTTTAAGCTTAATTGGATATTGTTCTGTGCTACTCTATGGAGTCTGAGACCCACCCTGGCCAACATGAAAAGTGATGTTTCTCAATCCAAAGACACCAGGTATGAGTGTTAAAGATTGTTTTTGCATAGAAATGAAAGATCACAAGAAATCAGTTGAAGTACATAATGTACATACAGCATGTCAACATATCACAGATTTTACATAATGTGCGTTTTTGAATGTATTTCATAGTCTTATGCACATACACAATTTGATATTATAGTTCAAATGTATTCATAGTTTGCTATATACTGTACAGTGGTGTGAAAAAGTATTTCCCCCCTTCCCTATTTCTTTTATTTCTGCTTATTTGTCACGTTTAAATGTTTCAGATGATCCAACAAATTTTAATATAAGACAAAGACAACATGAGTGAACACAGAATGCAGCTTTTAAATGATCATTTCATTTATTGAAGGTAAAAAGTTATTCATAACCTATATCACCCATGTGAAAAAGTAATTGCCCCCCTAAACCTAATAACTGGTTGTGCCACCCTTGTTGGCAACAACTGCAATCAAGTGTATACCTAGCAATGAGTCTTTTACATCTCTGTGGAGGATTTTTGGCCCACTTTTCTCTGCAGAACTGTTTTAATTCAGCCCCATTGGAGGGTTTTCGAGCATGAACTGCCTGTTTAAGGTCACGCCACAGCATCTCAATCGGATTCAAATCAGGACTTTGACTAGGCCACTCCAAAACCTTCATTTTGTTTCTTTTGAGCCATTCAGAGATGGACTTGCTCGTGTGCTACAGATCATTGTCCTGCTGCATAACCCAACTGCGCTTGAGCTTTAGGTCACAAACTGACGGCCGGACATTCTCCTCCTGGATTTTCTGGTAGAGAGCAGAATTCATGGTTCCATCAATTATGGCCAGTCGCCCCGGTCCTGAAGCAGTAAAGCAGAAGAAATCATTTTGTCAGGCCGGCCTCCTGGGAAGGTTCACCACTGTTCCAAGTTTTCTCTATTTGTGAATAATGGCTCTCACTGTGGTTCGCTGGAGTCCCAGAGCCTTAGAAATGGCTTTGTAACCCTTTCCAGACTGATAGATGTTAATAACTTTGTTTCTCATCTGCTTTTGAATTTCTTTAGATCGCGGCATCATGTGCTTCTTTTTGAGACTTCTTGGCCAGCTTTACATTGACAGACCGGTTCTGTTTAAGTGATGTTTAGCTTCAACAGGGTTGGCAGTAATCCTGGTGTGTCGACTGAAAATGAACCCAATTCTGAATTAAATTTGGTCAATTGGTTGATTTAGTAACTAAGGGGGTAATTACTTTTTCACATACAGCCAGGATGGGTTGGATAGCTTTTTTCCTTCAATAAATTAAATCATCATTTAAAAACTGCATTTCGTGTTTACTCGGGTTATCTTTGTCTAAAATTAAAATAAGTTTGATGATCTGAAACATTTAAGTGTGACCAATATTCAAAAATAGAAGAAATGGGGAAGGGGGCAAATGCTTTTTCACACCACTGTATATTTTATCAACTGATACGGGAAGTGTCAACAAAATAAAAGGGGTAAATATTCTGTACTCAGTAGCCATCTATGTTTAAAGAGTTATACGTTCTTAAGATAAAAGCTCATTAAATTCTCATTGTTTACAGGTTGATTGTGTTCAAGATTGTGGCCCAGTTTGTCATACTGGGCTGTACCTGGATTCTGGGCCTGTACCAGAGCAACCTTTTCTTCCAGGTCCTCTTTATATTTCTTAACTCCCAGCAGGGCACCTTCCTCTTCATCGTCCACTGTCTGCTCAACAAGGAGGTACACTCTTTATGCAGATCTTTCTTTTTGGTAGCATTAACGTATAAACAAGTTGTTTTTTATTATATTTTCTAGGTGAGAGAAGAATACGTGAAATGGCTAACCTGTTCTTTCAACAAGCACAAACGCGACAGATCTGTGGTGAGTTTTAGTGACACAAAAACAGTATGAGATACCAGGACACACTTGAAAAATTATGAAATGTTTGTATTTATTATAGCATACCTTTTTTTTCTTTTTGAGGTGTCCCTGTAGCCTTTATATGGTAATCAAGGCTACAAACACACACAATTGTATGCTGAAGAGACAAAACCTCACTGATCTGGAGAAAGCTTTATATCAAATTTCCTGCTGAAATGATGATTTATGTAATGTTGCATGCCCTCTATTTCAACAAAGTATAAAAATAATATGAAAACTGTTTGTCTACAGAAAGATGCACCATCAGTCTCCGAGGACTTGGACAAGAATGAAGAGCAGACAGGCTAATGGTGATGGATTGAGATAGAGAATGAAAAAAGAGAAAGACCGAGAGAAGAAATTCAAGCCTTATCCACTTTGAACCATTAGTCATTAATTATTATTTCATTGCTGTCCTTGTTGTTGTGGTATGGGATGAATGACAAGTCATCAAATTTACAGTTTTTGTTTGTCTACTTCTGTGCTGTATCTACTATCATTCACTGCGGCAACACAAAGAAAAACAAACACTACCTGAATAAATATGACTTCATTTCATTTCATTGCAATTCTTTCCTTGTTGAAGCAGGCCTTTCTGTTTAGTTATATAGGCAACTTATATGCAATAGCTTTCTTATACAACAGCTAGTGAAATCTAATTTTACCTACTGACTTCTGCAGTGCACAGCTGCATGTTTGTGACAGGACTAATTGCTACTAATCGGATGTTTTTTCATCCGTTAGCCATGGAACTAACATGCTTTTGCTAGTGTCAGTGTAGAGGAGCTGCTGTAGTTTTTATCTCTGCCTAGCACAAGTGGGTAACTCTGTGTTCATGTGAACATACCATGATCTGGTGGGCAGTGAAGTCCCAAAGTTTCAAGACAGAGTGTTAGAGAGTATACTAATAAATGTAAGCTTTGGGTCTGTACTATGAATCATTCCCTACATGGTTCCTGCATGGCACACACACAGTATTTCTGTGAATTAATCTGTATATTTAAAGTTTAGATGTTAGTTGTGTTTTTATTTATTAAAACCTACTGTTGCCTCTGAGTTTTCCAGTACATAAATGATCCCGATGTTTTGACACCCGTTATTTCCCCATACAGGATATGTGGGTATCATATACTTAAACTATTAGATTAGATGTGAGGAACACAATTTCATATGTAAACTAAAACTACCTTGATCTTTCTGAGCAGACTGACTATCTGAAGACTACTGCTTAAAGACAAACCTACATTTAAAATACAATAACACAGGGAAATATGTCTATTAGTATTAATACTTTGTTTAATTATCCAAAACAAAAGCGCCAAAAAACTAATGAATTCTAAAGAAATCTCTAAACTAGAAATCCCAAACCCCCCCATGATGTGACAGGCACTTGGTACATTCTGATTGAACACTTCCTGTGTTTAACATCTCTGCTTTAGTGCATCTTTGGCTCTGGCCATGTTATCGAAATGTGTTGACTACCAAAATAGAAACTAATGTACTGCCAACACTACAAGAGAAGGATTTATGAAACAAAAGCTACCTGTCATTATTTACCTGTTTGCTGGTGTTTGTGCAAAAGGTCAACAAACTCAATGAGGAGAAACTGAAAGAAAACTAAGGTGTGTGTGCAGGAGGGTTACCACCATTTAAATCAGCTGTGTGGCAGCAGGTGCGGCCATCCCACCAGTTCCTCACATTATAAGTGAAACCTGTGGATGAGTAACTGCTGTACCTTATTGTTTCTCCCGGGTGAGTGAATACATGCTTTCATATTGCTGTTGAGAGCCTCGAAGCCTTCTGACTGGCAATAGCTTCTACACAGCAGGAAGCACATAAGCTTGTCAAAAATTAGGTGTGCCAAATTCTCTACCCCTCTTAATTCAATGGGCCAAAAAGTCCACATATTTCATTTCAACATTTCGGTAAATATAAGTATTCAATTGGATTGGGGCAGTGGGCTCCCGCCAGAAAACAAACGTGGAAAAAGTGTGAAAAACAGTAAAATTCCTTAAAAACTACTCTCATTCTATTATTATGCTCTTAACTCGTTTACTGTTTATTTCACACACAATAAGTCTATTCTGTGATCTTTTTTTGATAACTAATTTAACACTTCCATTCACTCAGCCTCCCCTGAAACTGTTTGAAGACCCACCTCACATTTGAAAACCTTTGTTTTAGAGGATAATGAATGTACTGACAATGACAGAAATGACAAATAATGCAATTGTTTTAAGATATTTTGACAACCCCTAAGCCAGGGGTGTCAAACTCATTTTAGTTCAGGGGCCACATACAGCACAATTTGATCTCAAGTGGGCCGGACCAGCATAAGCATAGCATAATAACCTATAAATAACGACAACTCCAAATTTTTCCTTTCGTCTTAGTGCAAGTACATTCTTCAAATGTAATGAACTATCTTTTTATAAAACATTATGAACGACCTGAAATTTCTTAAGATAAAAAGGTGCAATCTCAACAATATTGTGCCTCAGTTTATCATTAACACATGTGCTTTACAACTTATAGATCACAGTGTATCTACAAAGGCACAAAACATTTTGTCACAGGTATCTGGAACAATATTTTACTTTATGATCAAAATAACTAATTTTTACACTTTGCAAAGTCCTCCCGCGTGTTTGACACCCCTGCCATAAGCCATTCTTATTTTATGTGTCTATTGTTTTTAGGTTAATGGGAAATGGCATGGGTTGTGTAGGAGCTACCATGGCCAGCATGCTAAGAACAGTCTGCTAAGTTGCATCCCTTCTTTGCTGCTCGTATTATTTCAGCAGTGAAAACAAGATTGGACACTGGGGAGCCCCGTGATTTCATGTGCCAAAGTTTAATCAGACTGAACTCAATTTGCGAAGCACATGCGTCTCGCTGTATTTACAAATAATGCAATCATTTAGTACTCTTTATGGGCAGTCTGCCCTTGACCTTTTCAGATATAAGATGTCTGTCTTGACCTCACTGATCCACTGAATTGTCACTATGGATATACTGAAATGGTTATCATGCATGATGCAAAATGGGAGCAAACAGATGTGAACAGCTGTAAAACGTGGACAAGAGGAAATATATCTGTTAAACTGGGGCTAAAACTGTTCATATTTGTATATATCGGGTAACTATTGAAGCCAGATGGTTGATGCTTGAATTAATTTAGTAAGAAAGAATAACAAAGTGCAACTTTGACAAAGCTTTGGTTGAACAGACATACTAAACTGCGTGATAGGGATGTGCAATGACACAACAAAGCATGTAATTGAAGTATTGTTTTTATTAAACTTGCATCAATTGCAGTGCTGGCACACATATCTGAAAGAGGTGCTTGGTGACTGCATCTTTCTCTTCCCTTGAAGTGGATTTGCATTTGGTTTCTTTGCTTGTGCACTTGAAAGAAAAACACTTTTTGGATGCTGTGCAAATTTTGCAATGTACTAGATGTTGGGTATCAGAACTGATCCTTAGATTTGGATCTGCAACAATGAACTACTGTGTCTTGTTACTTCTCCTGGGTGAGTGATTTTCATGTTTTCATATAAATGGTAATGATTTCAAACGTATCCACTGAAGGTAGTTCATTAAACTAGTCCCATTAAATTATTTCAATACCTATTTCAAAAAGTGCTATTCATTTTCAATTTAAAATTGCGATAGAAAAAAGATTATTCAGGAGTGCTTGTAATCAAAGTTTTGTTTTACCTCTAAAGACATGTTCTGTAGGCAAATCAGAATAAATAAATACTGTGTTATGATTAATGCTTTAATATTGATTCCAGAGAGACATTGTTGGTAATACGTGATACATTAAAAATGAACTTTCTATGACTTTTGAATGAGTCCTTCAAAATGACCCTGAATGTTCATAGAAAGGTTTTTAAAATGAGGTCTGAATTTAGTTGATATTTTGCGAGGATGAAGAAGGTAACATGTCTAATGACTTGAAATATATAAATGGCCATAAATGCCATTGTTTTTAGGACATTGATTTTTATTTTCCATAACTTTCCATTGTCTGTTTGCTTTAGGTTTACTCGTCATCCCTGTAACTAGTGATTTTCCTCCTGGTATGAACAATTTTTACTTGAGAAAAAAACAAAAAGCTTCTATCTATAATTGAAAAGACCATAAATTCATCATTTACAATTGTTCATGCAGGTTCCTGTGACGGATACACCAACATAACTGAATCATGGCGCAACCAAGACTTTACGTCTACCTCTTTCTCCGGCTTTCCTAAAAATGATAAGAAGCTTTTTGGCAGCTGGTGGCGCTTCACAGGGATCGGTGGAGACAGAGTTGTTACTGTATGTGTGTCAATCAATCATGGTGGCACATCACGGGCTGTTTTTATTCCATTTGCTTACCCAACTACTGAGTCTGTGACCCCAACAACTGGGACGGCATATGGTTATTATCGTGGGTGTAGAGGTAAAGGTTTAAGCGTGAGTGTGGCCCTATGTCCTGGAGGATTCTACGTGTACAAACCTTTGACTCTGACAATCAGCAACATGGGATATGTGACTTGTGAGTAGTGACTAATTGTTGTTTCTTGTCAATATATAAAGCTTTAATTACATTTTATGAAATAAGCATGATATCTTCATATGCAAATGTTCCCTAAAAATGACATTACAAGCAAGTGTTGCATTGATAACACTATGACTAAAATGGATGCGTCAATTCTGACTACCTAGATTCAGTTCCCAACTTGCAACAATGACCATATAGATATTAATGATCAGGGTCAGAACATTGAAAGTCAAAGTTCTAATATGTGTTTATGTCTCAGGGACCTTGTTAAACGATCTATAGCGCATGGCACAAGTGCATTTAGGGCGCGTCCAACTCCACTTTTGCTACGTAAACGGAACATAAACTGGGCGTAAAGTAAGGCGCATGGGGTAAAAGGGGTTTCATTTAGTCTCTTAATTATTCCAAGGTGTGTTAGTGAGCCGTTTCTTTTGCTGAGAAAACGGATCCGCACTTTTCGAAAAGGGAAAGCGTGCGAGCAGAGAGTCTTACTTCAAAATATTCTATTCTATTTTTAACATCTAGCATCTTTTGTGATCCGATCACAAGTGGACAGCTTGAAGTACATCAGTTCACACCTGGCATTAGAATGCGTCTCAAGTGACCTCTAGTGACCGGATCTCACTTGCTCTATATGCAAAAAACGCATACGTCACGAGTTGAGTTTCCATAAACCAAAATGATGACTGTTGTGTTAACTGCATGCCAACATAATAATTTCATCCCTGATGCCCATATAATGGGAGCTTCAAATCTTAGGAGGAAATATCTTTCAAATGATTTTTCATTCAAACATTGTAAAGTTTGTAAAACTCGTGTGCAGGTGACGTCTTCATGGCCATAAATGGAACTGGAGGATTTGAATCAGAACAACTTTTAACTGTTACCCATGTACACAGCGCCGCACACAGAGGGAAATTCAGAATCTGCATTTAACCCATCCTAGTATTGGGAGCAAAGCCCGAGGAGCAGTGTAAGGGTCCGGTGCCTTGCTCAAGGGTACCTCGGCAGGGCCCAGGAGGCCGATTCTGCACTCCGTACTTGGTCCTATTGGAGACTTGAGCCCAGTGACCCTCCCGTTCCCAAGCCAAGTCGAACGAAGCAGCAGAAGCTTTTTGTCTGTAGGGAGGCCAGATGGTCAATGCTCAAACTTCTTACTACAAAAGAACGACTTGGACAGACTCAATAGCACAAGCATTCATTTGTATAAAAAAATAATTTACATATATTATTTATATAATTTTTTTTGCATTTGCTTCAAACCATTTAAAAAACACTTTTTGGATGTTGTGCAAACGTGTCACGATGAACTTCTGTGCCTCATCACTTCTCCTGGGTAAGTTAATTCCTGTTTTCGTACAGATGAGACTATACACTCATTAATTGAGGTAGCACATTTGAGTAGTGAATTGATTCATAATATGTCGATACTAATCTTTTATTTGATGTTAAGGTTGTTTATAAAGAACTTGATGTAATCAAAGTTTTGAGATATAAAGAAAAGACAAATAATTCCAATGAAATCATTTTGATTCACGCCTTTTTAATTTAAATTGCCATCAGGGTCACATGTGATGACCTCCTGGTATGACTGATGTTAACTTACTTACAGACAATACACAAGAAAAGCTTCTAACAATCGGTGAAATAATCATTAAATCATCTTTATTGCCAATGTTTCCTTGTTTGTTGCAGATTCTTCTGATGGATACACCAACATAACAGAACCATGGCGTAACCAAGACTTTTTTTTATCTACTTTCCTAAAGATGATGCATATCTTGTTAACTACCGGTGGCGCTTCGCAGGCATTGGTGGAAACAGACTTGTTACGAGCTGTATATCAAACTATCGTAGTGGCACAGTGCATATGATTGATTTACCATTTAAATCCAACTACTGAATCTGTGACCCCCACAACAGCGACTGCATATTGCTGTGTTGGTCATTGTCGTAGTGTAGATGTGGCTTTATGTCCTGGAGGATTTTACATGTACAAACCATCAGCACACCCACATAGCCTTATGGGTTACTTGAACTGTAAGTAGCTAATTGTTAATCATGTTTTAAATTGTATATATATATTAGAATCACATCACACCCAAATAAAGCTGCAACCCCTCCACATTAATTGGGGCTGAGGCAATGCTGTACACCTCATCCTGTCTCTGGAAGGGAAGATGAAGCTAATCTTATCCAAAATGAGACGTCAAGACTGCACTTTGGTGTCACGGAATATCCACTGACTCACTTTGTTGGCTGCTCTCCATTTACTGCTGAATGCGTTTGACACAGCCATTAATTTTAAATGCACTTATTCCACATTGAAAGAAGAACTAGCCTCTATACCTTCTTTAGCCACCACCCATCACCCATCTTTAAGTGCATTGTTTTTTTAAACCCATGGATGCAACAACCGGATCCGTGTTTTCAAAGATTGCTTGGCTGAAAAAATAACAATGCAAAGAGTCATTTCCCAATGTGTGCGACACTCAGTGAACTTTCTGCTTTGTTTTACAGCTCTTTTGAATTGGTTGTCAATGGGGAAAAGTATTGTATAACCTGCAGTTTCGACTGTCTGCTATGTCTGCTGCTGCAATAAATAATATTTTTGTGTTCATGTCGTTAACATTTTCTTTGAATACCAACAATGATGTTAAACATCGTCACAACCATGACATGAGATGCGTCAATATCATTGCTTTACTTTGAATGTGCTGAAAGAACTCGCAAATTAAACGTCCTGCATCTGGGCCCACATATAATACGATTAAAACTGCTTTAATTCCTGCCTATACAACTTTTACACACGATACACATTTGTCAAACAGCAGGTGGAGGATTGCACAAATCATTTTTTGCTTGTTTTATTATTACAACTCTAATAAAATCATTTTATCTCTGTTTAGATCATTATGAGTGTAACCCGGACTCTTGTGGACCACTTGCTGAGTGTTCAAGTACTGGAGGTTGTACCTGTGTTTCTGGGTATGAAATCCCCCCAGAACACCTACCCACACCAGATTCATATGGCTGTGTTGGTAAGAACATTATATTGCATTTAAATGGTAGAAAGTGTTTTAAGGACAAAGCACATATAGACATTGGTTTTTCATAAAATGTGATATTGAGGATCAGAACATTTGTAGTATTATAGATCTAAAGCGTCAATTACAGAGGTGACAATATGAAGAATACTGTATTATAGGCTTGTGCAGTGTCACCACCAGAGCGGCCATTGCTACGAACCTTTAATACAAGACAGTAACTCCCATGCAGGAACTTCACCAAGGGGTCTCATGTGCTCTTAACGTATGCATTTTGTATATAGTGTACCTTCTTTAAAATCCTGTCTATAATATACCTTATCAGACATTGACGAGTGCCAGACGACTGCAGGAATTTGTGGTAGTAACTCCAACTGTACGAACACCATTGGAGCACACTTCTGTACCTGTCTGGTTGGATTCTATGCAACAGATCCAGCATTACCACCTGGAGGGTCCAACAAATGCACAGGTACCATTAAAAAAAAAGGTCTTATTGTCTATCTTGAACTGCAATGACTTTAGCTTGTTCAGCCTGATATATAAGTTGAGATTACTGTTGATTTTCTTCCGTTATAGATATTGACGAGTGCCTTGACAATGTCTGTGGAGATGATGGGACCTGTCACAACAACCCAGGAAGTTATATGTGTGAATGCCATGAAGGCTACCAGCTTGTACCTGATGCAACTCCTGTTTGCCAAGGTCTGTGTTGTACTATACTGTACAAATAAATAAATAAATCTGCAGTAAGCATGATAAAATTCCCATGGATCCATTTGGTAGTCAAAACATTTATTTGCACCACCGGTATTGACAATCCACTGAAGATACAAACCATAAATAATATTAAAATCCATTAAAAACTATTGGAGCTTCAACATGGAAGACACCATTGGCAAATAAACAAATTGTCGTCCTACACAGTCATATTGCAATGGTAGCAAAAGAATATTGTAACCCATTATAGTAGGAGATTAACATTAAGCTTAGAAAATTGACAGAAACCCTCAGGAAAATGTCCCAGCTGTTCAGAAAGACCCACTGAGTTAAGTAACACAGGGGCTAGCTTGGAAAGAAGTTGGATTTTTGGTATTTATTTATGTCAAAGTGGGAATTTCACAGTACATAATCTGGCAGAGGTCATTTGTCATTTTAGCGCATGTCAAAACAGTTTAATGAGAACATTGTCACTTTCCCTTTCTTCAGATATCGATGAGTGTTTCAACTCAACTGTCTGTGGTCTTGACTCTGTTTGCACCAACACGCCTGGAGCTTATAGCTGTGCATGTCAACTGGGATACGCAGCAACTGATCCAGCCAAAGAACCCAGCGAGACCAACATCTGTATTGGTATTTGTAGACACCACAGTAACAAACCTGACAGTTGAAACATCTGTACATGGATTACTGTTAGCCATTATCATGATTATATGCATTTCTATGAAGAGAGGGGAAGAAAAGAAACAAGCAAATAGTCAGCATTCTTTTTTTTGTTTTACTTTAGTAGCTCAGGTCTCTACTATACCATGAAACAGTTGTGTAAAATGAACATAATCACAAGGTGCACCCTTAAATCTAACCTGCACAGTGCTGTTTTGTACCTAATGAGCAGATATTTTACTACAGTGTTAAAAAAAGAGTATCTTTTACAGCAAGAAGTAAAATAAATAAATGATATTGTCAAAACTGGAGTTGTGCAACTGGAGTTTTAAACTGTAATTTAAAACCGTTATGGTTACGTACAACCTAACAGACAGTGACTCCACATGTTTAATTTATAATGTTTATCTTTCACTAGTAGAAATATAACAAAGCTATAACAGACAACTTGCTATCGTTTGACCTTCAGTTTATAGAGATTTAATGTAACGCTGCACCTGCATTGTATTTCTTCCCAAAAGGTCATCCCCACTCTCCAATAATGTTATGTTGACAGGGAGAAATGGAGCACCACATATACGCTCTACTAGCTGTGTGAGGAGGTAAAGTTGTTGAAGAGAAGGCAGGTGTTGTTAGCAGGATTATCTAGGTAAGAGTTCAATAACTGGCTGTATCAAAAGCTTGAAGTAAAAAGTGTGCTGTGACAGGAGGTACCACAGGCAGCATATGTAAATATAAGTTTGTGATGTCTCCGAAAAGTGTCTTTTGTGTATAATGCATTTTAAAATCTTATTATGTTTACAGATGTTGATGAGTGTGGCGAAGACGCTACTGTCTGTGGTCCTGATGCCAACTGCACAAACTCAATCGGATCGTACATCTGCACCTGCTTCCCTGGTTATCGTCTGAACAAACCGGCCGTGATAGCCGGCATTGCTAACCCATGCACAGGTGTCTGCACGTGTTCACTATTAGTGTGATTAGGATATCATGTATTTTTTACTATTAAGTGTTAAACTGTGTGTTTTGTCTCTGTCTCTTCAGATATAGACGAGTGCAGTGAGACGCCTGATATATGTGGTAAACAAACTGTGTGCACTAATGTGCCGGGGGCCTTTTATTGTTCGTGTCCTGATGGATTCTACCCTTCAACTGGAATTGTGTGGACAGTAGGGGTCTCATTTTGTAAAAGTGAGCAAAGTCAAGTTTAAAGATAAATAAAATGTATGAATCATGTAAAGATGTCAATATACATTTGTTTTTGTATTACTGACAGGTCTTGAAGATATTCTAGATGCAATAGAACCTCGAGAGGTAAACCCAGATGTCTCTTTTCCACTTCAAGATTGAGAATTTTTAAATGAAGAATTTGTTTTGCATAATGTTTAAACAAGTATCTCAACTCCACTCAATTAAAAGCAGCTTTGTTTTAAGATCTTGATAAAAGGAAATCTAGACGCCAGTGCTGGCCCTGGCTTGTTATATTACATTTAATAGCAACAGTTTGAGATTATACAAAGTTAGATCGTACCTTTCTCTTAAAACATAGATGTCAAATTGCCAGTTTTACTCAACGCACTTTTATTGCAGGATCAGACAAAGGAAAGTGCTTTCCTTGTCAATATGGATCAACAACTTAAGAACAACAAAGATGTTGTCTTACCAGAAGCGGTATGTAGAAAACAGTAGTGTTTTAAGTGTAGCAATAGATCACATAGAACACACTGTTGGTCCTGACTGTCTAAAGAGGTGATGTGTTGTGTTGAGGAGCCAGTTACATTCTAACTCTTTTCCCTCTGTCTTTCTTGTTGACTTTGCAGACAGTGGCAAACTGTTTTTCTGCATCTATGGTACTTAAAATCCAACACAATTAGAGTTTATTGTCGTATTTAATGCTTGTATTTTTATTTGCCTTATTCATTTATTATAACAACTCAATTCTTGCAGGAAGTGTCAGGGGTTGGACCACGTGCCAGGTCGATCAGGGTGGGTAGTGAAGGAGATGGGGACACCGGAAGTGTGATCCTTGGTATCTCAGACCATCTAGTTTCTTCGATGGTTCAGCCAAATCAGAACCAAACCAGAACGACAGTGGAGACTTCAACAGTGGGTAAGAAAAGTTCCCATTAGTTTACATTTAAATTCTCAGTCCATGTCAACTACACCTGATGTCATTGTCGTCCATGTGCAAGATTTGAGCCTACAAGTCATTGGCCCAGGGAGTCATGACGACAATGCCCCCCTTTCTGCCAAAGGACAGACTATGGAAATCAATTTGCAGGATATAGCCAAGACCAACAATGGTGAGACAGCAGTTTATAACGACCATGATGACTATAATATTTTTAGCTGACATGATACTGATATGATAGCGTTTATTTCTTGTATCATGTGGACACTCCCAGGTTCCGCATCAGCTGCCTTTATGACACTGAATGGGATGGAGAATCTTCTTAGTCATCAATACTTTAAAACAGAGAACCAGACAGAGATGTACTCGGATGTTTTCACTGCGATCTTACCATCCATAAACACCACCAACCTCACCGACCCTGTCAACTTTACCATCCAGCATAAGAAGGTGCAGCATCAACCACAATCTAAACCCTATCCACCCAGACACAAGGAAACTAACTTTTAGGGAAATCTTTGTTTCTCAGAAAGTGCCAGCATCTGGAATAGTGACTTGTGTGTACTGGGAAAACACAAGCAAGAGCAAAGAAGAGGGTCAAGATGATGAGGGAGGAAAAGGAGGAGAGACGATGCGTTGGTCGGTAGAGGGCTGTTGGGTTGCATATTCTAATGAAAACTACACAGTGTGCAGCTGCTCCCATCTTTCTACCTTTGCCCTCATATTGCAGATAGGGGAGGTACAGTATCAGATTTCTATGTACATGGTACAAGTTTGTTGCTAATGTCAGGGACACAATAACCGATTCTAAGGATTCTTCTCTATACGATTTGATTATGTTCAGATGATTTGACAGATGGGGCATAATTTACTTATACAACTGTCAGCCTTACAATTGTGTACCCAGGTGAAGATGAATTTACAGTCCGAAGAATGATTGTATGCATTTCTCTCGGTGTGCATGTCTTCTGACTTCTCAGCCTCCACCAGAGGATCATTTCCTAGAGTGGCTAAACCGAATGTGCGTGATTGTCGGGCTGTTCTTCTTTGCGTTGGCCATCTTCAGCTTCCTCCTGTGTAGATGGAACCCCAAGATCAACAACACAGCCCGTCTCCACCTCTGCCTCAGCCTCTTCTTCTCCCACCTGCTGCTGCTGTGGAATGACAAATATGTTGAACAAGAGGTACAGTAAGATGCAGATGTGTGTTGTAAATGTGACCCAACCTAACCATTCTTTGCTGAGGTGGTTTCTAGAAGCATTTTGTTGTTTTCAAGATACTTCTTGTGTCTCCACAGCTGGCCTGCACCGTCATGGCGGGGCTTCTTCACTTCTTAGTTGTAGCAGGTTTTGTGTGGATGCTGCTGGAGGCGCTACAGCTTCACCTGTTGGTCCGCAGACTCTCCAAGGTGCAGGTCATCCAGAGAGATGGCCTCCCCAGGCCACTTCTTTACCTGGTTGGCTACGGTGTTCCATTTGTGATTGTGGGTATTTCTGCACTGGTATATTCTGATGGATATGGTACCACTGAGGCAGAGGTGTGAGTAAGACAAACAGTAATAAATACATTCATATTCTCCTGTATGTCTGCATCTACGTTGAACGGATTGTTTGTTTGATTCTGTTGCAGGTGCTGGCTCTCTAGACAGCGCAATTTCAACTGGGCTTTAACCGGCCCTGTGATTGCTATCATTGGAGTGAGTATATTGCATATTACATCCCATGTATTTCAGTGAGAATTCAATCAGCACAGCCTGGGGTGTCGTCTAATTATAACTTGTGTGGACCAAATCTCAGCTAACCGAAAAACAAGCCAACGTGCACTTTAACTAAAAAATATTGTTGATGATTCAAAATGTTTCTCTTGAAGCTTTCTCAATGCGCTGCTGAATTTACGTTGAAGACCAATTGAATGTGGAGCAACAAGCAACAAGCTTCTTGTTTAGGCTCACGTTAGCTTGCGAGTGTTGACACCCCCAGGCAATGTTCCCTCAACTCATATCAAATATATTCTAACGAAGACACATTACTCTGTTTTACATCATACATTTACTAGACTTTCCTTCATTAATTCATTCTTCACAAAGACATGTTTCTCGATGGTTTGTGTCCTTTTTCTTTCTCTTTAAGCTTAATTGGATATTGTTCTGTGCTACTCTATGGAGTCTGAGACCCACCCTGGCCAACATGAAAAGTGATGTTTCTCAATCCAAAGACACCAGGTATGAGTGTTAAAGATTGCAGAACAATTATAAATCTGAAATTTTCTGAAAGTTGAAGTACATTCTCATTATTTTCAGGTTGATCGTGTTCAAGATTGTGGCCCAGTTTGTCATACTGGGCTGTACCTGGTTTCTGGGCCTGTACCAGGGAAACCTTTTCTTCCAGCTCCTTTTTATAATTCTCAACTCCCAGCAGGGCACCTTCCTCTTCATCGTCCACTGTCTGCTCAACAAGGAGGTAGTCTTCAATATGATCCTTCTTTGTCTTGGATTCTCACATCATGTCATTTAACTATTGATACACTTTATATATTATACTCACACAATAAAGAGATTATGAATAGAAATACTTGAGCTATGCTGGTTAACCTATGACACATGGATATTTTATGGTGTGTTCTGTAGATGATGTAACAATACTTTTGTGTAATGTTTTGATTTGTAGTCATTGCATTGTGGATTTGTATGCTCCAGGTGCGGGAGGAGTACATGAGATGGCTGACGTGCTCTTGTGGAAAGGACAGATCTGTGGTTAGTCCTCACATTATCTCAAGCAGTCCACAAAGTTGTTTTGTTTTTGTTTTAATTTAAAAAGTTGTATTTCTGAAAAGTTTCAAACAAACTTGCATGTTCCACTTCACAACATCCTTTACTATACGTCTTGATACATTTTTCAATATTTAAATGAGGCATAGCCCCTACTGATGAGCTATCCCCCTGGCTACAGGCAGTAAACAGTGCAGAGAATATGTGTATTGCAGAGTAAGTATTTGTTTTGAATTAATACTGATTATAATAATATATTTCAACAGAAAGATGCACCTTCCATCTCTGAGGATTTGGACAAAGATGAGGGGAAAAAAGGATAAATCTTGATTAAGTAAAGATGGAGAGAGAAGAAATCACCTGTATGAAGTTGTGATTTATGTTTCTATAAATGTTAGTTTAATGAATACAACATGTGAAATGTATTTCAGCACGAATGTCTATATGTTCAATGGATCATTGTCTGGTTATAGCTGACCATTTTCATTTTCTAACGACTAAAAGTTAAATGTTTTCAACAGTGAGTGCTTAAGTGCTACTCTTTATTTTTAATTACATTTTTAAGTTTATTTACTGTAGTCAGGTTTATTTATGTGTTTAGTTGTCCGAAAAAAAATCATGTTGTATTGACACCATCATTTAATTTAGCTAAATACATTTTAGATGTAGCTCATATACCTGAATAACTTCTCAAGTTTGTCATTAAGTACATATTTCAAAGCTTCTCAAAATCTTCTGTGTTTTGTCTTTCTACACTACAGTATGTCCTTGTAACATACAATAAATTACAACAACATATTAACGTCACACACATACTATGTCACTTACAGAAATATCTTCATGAAAAGAGCGCTATATATTAGAAGTCCTTGAATGGAACACTGCAAAGACTTGTCACCATCTCTCCGCCTGATTCATTTGCTTGGGTGTGGGAGCTTCCACAAACATTTTACTGGCCACATCGTCAGTCAGACGCAGTCTAAAAAAACAAACTTTCTACAAAGTAAAAACAATCATGTCTGAGTTGTTTCTTTCTCCTTCCATTTGTATTGTATTTACATGAGAGCTGTGAAACTTTGAGGTGTGTCCCACCTTACAAGACAAATTCAAGGGACGGGGAAAGCCAAACCTATTCTCTCATTTACATTGTACGCACTTGTTGTATTTACAGAATCAGTGTATTTACATTGATTCACATACAGTGGTCACAGAAACATAATAAAACTACATTTTATTTGAATGGTTGCATGAAATAACACCCAAGAGTGCAACGATCAACGTAGTTTAACCCAGTTTACTGTATATCAAGCAGGTCTCTATCAAACATGCATGTAATGTAATGGATTACAGAACAAAATACACTTTGAAAAACATTTCTTTATACCTGGATATTGCACTTACTTCAATATAACTAGTTTATAACTAAGTTATTCTTTGGAACTTCTCTCGTTAAACTCTGAATTTATGTATTTGTTGCTCTTTGCCTGCACGCCTTTTGTTTGTCTATTGAGAGTATACATTAAAAAAATACTATACACTGGCTTTAGCTTGCAATGTAGTACAATGCATATGTCTGCCTGCAGGGTGCAGCATTTATTTACAATGACAGCTGATGTACTTTTTGACACAGGTGACGCCTAAGAAGCAATGTGATGCTAGTTTGGTCATTTTAAAACATCACTTAATTTGAATTATATTGAAGTGTGAATCCCACTGTTTCCCTTTCCCTTTGAACCATATCTGTCCTAATTGTGTAAGGCCTACTTCCTGCGTCATTTATAATGATCTGTTGTAATTATTTTTGCCATCAATCCCAGGACAGTGTGCATAGGAAATAGCTAGTGGCTATAAAACCTGCATGACACTTCACACGCTTATCCATTTTAGAGGATAATGAGGATTGACCTCACTTGAACCTCAGTATAGTGACTGGGGGTCGCAGATTACAGAAGCTGCTGAAATCCCCTTTGGTCAAAATTAACCATAATTAATCAGTAGGGGTTCTTTGAACAGCGCCAATCACTCCTCTGTTGTCTCAATGGCTGGTAAAACCAACTTCTCTCAGTGTAATAACTAGTAACGGTCCATAATGAACTACCATACAATACAGATACAGATCTAGCCTTGTATTTGAGAAGTAATCTGTCACTTCACTTACCTTGGAGGTCTATAATGGCATTACTTAACTAAAGTTGGTAGAGGCATTGATCCCCCCCCCCCCCCCCCCCCCTGTTTACTAGTTTGAAATGTCGGGTACATATTTGGAACATTGTTAATAACAGTTTTGTTTACAGTTTTTCAGCAGCTTCTGGTCTTATCTCTGCACCAGTTACCTAATGGGTCAGAACTTGAAATGTGTGAGTCAAATCCAATGTACTGCAGACTAGATTATGAGATACACTTGCTAATGTTGGTGTAATGTTCTGTGACTGCCACTAGATGTTCCCAAAGGACCATCTTTTAGTGGGTTTTATGAGTTATGAGCTTTGGGTTCTAATGTTCCTCAAACTGCTCCTGGTGTGAATCTAATCCCCCGTTGACTGTGTACCTGACATAGAGGCTATTATCTGGTGCTGGTTTTAAGCATTAACTTGCATTGGCATTAATTTAAGCACCCCCACATAACAGCACCTCCGAATTCCAGGGGAAAAACATTTTTTTAAAGCTGTACAAGCTTACTTTGCACTGTTTTATTCATAAACACTAAAGCAGGGCAATGGAAGATGAGATATCCTTTGTTTTTCACCACCTTTAGCTTCCCCCTTCAAGGCAGGTTTATGCCATGTGGTACTCAATTACCACAGCTAGTTTTCTCAGAAGCTCGGCAGTGGAGGAAAAAATCTGATATATGCACAAATATTTATATTGCAATAGGTTTGCATAGTTCATTATATTGACTCTTTAGAAACACTCTGTACATGTGTACATGGGACTGGGTGTGCACATCAATAAGATGCTGAACTGTATTTAAACAGTAGACTAATCTTCAATAATTTGTGGATGGGTGTGTGATTTTGTGTTTGTGTTTTATACATACATGTGAATTGCAAGAGAAACTTTATGCATTCAAATGTAATCGTGCGTAGCGTCTGTAAGGATCAGCTGGAATTCTGCGTTCTGTTTGCTTGAGTGTTGATTCTGTTTGCTTGAATCTTCCTACTGGATGTGCTATAGGCTCTTTGTGTAAGCAATGTCTATGTTCCTTCCAATTGGCTTTCTCTTTAAGAAAATGACCCTACTTTTCTTCTAATTACCTTAATAATCATTTTCCTGATGAGATTATGGTCTCATTTGGTAGTTTCAAGTTGTATTCAATACAGCATGATGTTCATTTTGTAAATGATGGTCCCATTTAGAGTAAAATAGACGATAAAGCGGTGTCTGCTTTTAGGGCGGGGCTACCTTGTGATTGAAAGGTCACTTCCACGGGGTTGTCCGCTTTGGGTGTTTGCAGTGTATTCATCTTAGAACTTAAACTCTGTCACTTCACAAAAGTATATTCATTGTTTCAGTTGCCAAAAAATGTCTTGTTCACCATTCGGTTGCTCTTAGCTCCACCCTGTCGTGTCACGTCCGGTTCCAAAGAACCAAGATGGCGATGGACAAAAATCAAGCATGAGCTGTAAAAGGCAATAATGTTAATGGATTGAAAACAGAGCTGTACAAGCACAAATATTGTCAACACACATTTTGAAAGTGTCTAACACATGTAACATACGATCATGCTACTATGGCTCTGCTGTGATATTCAATCCACAGCTGCTTGACGAATAAAATAACAGACAGGGAGAGGACTGAAAAACAAGAGAATACAGTGCTCAGGGTTAGCCTCGGTGTCTCTCACTCTTTGCTCCTCTCCTCAATACTATACTTGGTTCCCATGGAAACACACTTGCAGCGCTTGAGTCGTGAGGCCAGTCAGCTGAGATACCTCATCGTGTAAACAATCCTGCAATCTGAACTGAATATGTTCGGTCTGTGTCGGATTTTGTCAAATGATGTAGATGTCAGCTAAAAGTAATGGGTGCCAGAAAGATGGCAGGACCCGGGGTGGAACTGAGACAGCAGCTGTGACCACTTTAAACTTTTCCTGCAACTTTTGATGTTTTATTTCCCTGACATTTAAGAAACGGATACAGTATGAGCCTACTTCTTCTACAACGACACAGGTAACTAACTGCTATCATAGCATAATGTTTTTCAGTCACTCTACAGTCATAAAGGAATTAAAGTAACTCTGTAGAATAGGTTAAACATCAGCCTCCATAAAGTTGTAATTTCATGGTACACTGCATCCTATATCATAACTTCATAGATGGCAATCTCTGATTTTTTGAGCAATCAATCCATGCCTGTACTTATTATAATAATCATAGTACCTTACACAGACTCTATATATAAGATATGCCTAATGATCATTATTGTCTGTGAAGACACCTGTTGTAATGTGTGAAATAATGTCGTGTATGCACAAGGAGTTACATCGTTAGCACAAAAAACATTGCTTTACATACAGACCAGAACAGTCCTTGATGCCAAGGGGAGTGCATGAGCCATTTGTCATCCAGCGAACACAATTAGAGGCAAAACATATTGCAGAAAGCAGAAAAAATAGATAATGACTCACATTGTTTTGTTGCACTGTATGAAAGTCTTTAGTCTTTAGCCAAACTACGTAAACAGGCTTAAAAGTGAGACTGGCGCTAACGCTAACACTTAAAGTGTAGAGAGTGTACTCTAAATGGCCTCTAAAAAAAGCAGTCCAGCAATTTTAGCACTTAAACATGCGGATAATTGTTTGGTAAGTGGAACAATGTCATGAAATACGTGACCCACCTAGAAGCAGGCCTTGTCTGGATTAAGTCAACTCAGTTAAAGGAGAAGAGTAAGCTTTAAAGTCCAAATTGAATAGTTTTTTTCCGCTACAGCATACATCATCACAAGAAAAGAAATCAAACACCGGAAGGGTCACATTTCTATTTGATATGTTTTGGTATCATCATGGCACCTCCTAGTTTGGCATTAATTTGAGGTAATAGCATTACACAGGTATAGGTCCGTGTATATTGATGCCTTATTTCGACACAGCCAATGAAATCTTGTGAAAAGACGTGAACATCCGCGTCCAATCGTGAGCGGGGCAGACGATCACACTGGGTCAGACAACAGCCTACACAACACAAGAGACTTTGAACAACACGCAGTAGCTTTCCTGCTAAACTCTGCTCCTTATCTAACTTACACAAACTATTAATAATACTTTTAAAAACATGCAGAAAAGAGATGACTAAATGTGATATCAGTTGGACTTTAAGCTGAAGAAACACAAGCAGATGGAGCAGCTGACAACATGCACCAAAGTATTTTCCCAGGGAAAGTTTAAAAACAACTCAAGCTGAAAAGTGTAGCAATGAATGCACCCAGCTGGAGAGATTTCTGGAACGGGAAGGCATCGGAAATTAGATTCATTAACAAAGCTGCCAATGTCATAGCCCCCAAACCTTAAGTAGTGGCACGATGACAACTCGAATTCTTCACACTAATAGTTATCCTCACAAGAGGGATCCCAAATTAAAGTCCCTGGCAGTAACTTGAGGATATAAGAGCAGCTATTAATTGTTGGCTGTCAGGAAAAGAGTCCCATGCATCAAAGTGGCTTTGTACGTGAGAGTGAAGTTAAGAAAGATTTATTTATGACTCGACAGCTGGATGAGGCTATGAAGAAATAGAGGTGGTCTTTTGGTCCTGTAAGATAATCAGCACTAACCTGAAACCTGACATTCTGTGGTCGGACAAAATGATACTTTTGAAAAATGAGCCATCTCTTTAGCTTCACATTGGCACATTAATACCCTGCCCTCCTGTGTGTCCAACACGAGACAGACTCTCAACAAATCATCAAATCTCATCATCGCCATCGAGTAATGATGTTTGGTACGAATAGATTCCCATTGATTTTTGTGACCCAACTGTTCTTTCATCTAGAACCACGTCAGGTGAAATAAAGTTGATACAAGTCCATTATAAAGTATCTCAAAAAACAAATAACTTGATTTAATTCAAATGTGCTCCTGAGATTCATAGTCCACATTCATGACCTGTTTCTCTCATTGTCTATCTTCACTAATCCATTCCTCTAAGACTCTGTTTCCTCCAAGCTCAACTCTTGCAGTGAGCTTGTGAGCTTGAGGGAATTATTCAATTATAACAGATGTGCAAAGGTAAAGATGGAACAAGACACTTTTTTCAGGAGTCAGGAAACACACACCATAGCTTGTTTCTCGCATTCTCCTTCTGTTCTTGTTTTTCTCTTCCAATCTACTCATTTTCCTATGCATTCAGCCATTATATGCAGTCTCCGGATCATAACTGACCAAATGAAGTCTATACAGGATTATTAGAGCAATAGATTCCCACGTAGTCCTTTTGAGGAGAGGGTTTCGACTCAGTTCTGTGGGTGTTGAAAAAGAAAATGTATTGTGGCTGCATCGGTTCCTACCAGGTGGTGTGGAATAATGATGTGTAAATGTACGTTTAATGCAAGAAATCCTTATTATCCATTATTGGTATAGTGGCACATATATTTTTTTGCATACAATGTAACCTATTGGGTGTGAAAGCATAGGCATTAACTAGCTCAAAACACACGACTACACATCCTCGCAGCAGCAATAGATAACATATTTCTTAAGCATCATGCCAAGACAAGCCATTGTGCGTTTGCGTAACACTACAGGCACTGATAATGAGAAAATATTAATGAGTGTCTCGGTGTCGCATCAGTCTCTGGAGCTAATAGTCCTCCACTGACGGAGAAAAGAGGCAGAGATGGAGAGAGAGTGAGTTAATGAGCTGAAATATACATGTGTGTTTGCATGCGTCTCTGTGCAACTGCTTTTGTGAGTGAGAAAGACAAGGAGAACAAAAAACAAAAGAGTGAGAAATAAGGAGGGGAAGAGTGTTAATTGAGTATAATCACACCTCCAACATATTCCATCATGTGAAACAAGCAGAATCAACCTTCCTGCCGCCCACACACGCATGAAAAACATCATCAGGGCCTTCTCATTCCTAGCTCTGCATTTGCACAGCTTGATACACAAACTGCTGGGGAGACTTATTCACATCCCACCCAGCACTCCATCTTTCATTCTTCTTAAGGCTTCAAATGCATATGTGCACAAAGCAGAGAAAAATATGCTGCTAGTAAAGAGGGGGAAAGAAGGATATCTTTCGCTATACATCTTCCATTACCCTAAATCATTGCAATGTACTTACAACATATGATGCATTCTTGTGTTTCGTCAGTGATCCACTTTATACAACGGCTTCTGTTGTATAAAGGTCTGTTCCGTTTGTCTGTGTTTGTGTCTTAAACTTCTGTTAAACCAAAGTCTTCTAATGGGGAAGAGAATCTGGGGTTATACGGTATATCTGGCAGAGACATGCATTTGAAGGGAGTCACTCTTCCTTATACTGCATACCTTCCCATTAATAATTCCAAATAATTTAATCAATATTATATCGATACCATTTGCTATTTTTAACCCAGCAGTCGCTAATGAAGCTGCCACAAAGTGTGTCTGCAGGTATTCACCTCACAGTTATAGAGGCAGATGTCCACTGCAGTTCAACCATATTACTCTACAGCAGAGGTCTGTGCATAGTCCTCGCTCCCTCTCCCTCTCTCTCCCTCTCGCGCCCTCTCTCTCTCTCTCGCCCCCCCCCTCTCTCTCTCTCTCTCTCTCGCTCTCTCTCTCTCTCTCTCTCTCTCTCTCTCTCTCTCTCTCTCTCTCTCTCTCTCTCTCTCTCTCTCAGTCATCCTCTCCCGCCGTGTTACTGAGCCTGCGACGTTAGCAGTGGATGAAAAAAAAAAAGAATCTCTCTTTGCTTCAGCCAGCGAATGCATAATCTGGAAAGGAAATAAGTGAAGGTACTGTACAATATTGCTCCATTTTAAGACTTATTATAATATCATTTAGAACACTATTTTCGGTATGCTAAATTCTGTGCGATGGATGCAAGCGACGACAGAGCGAGCGTGCACCTGCACTACAGACTCCAACGCTCTGTTGGGTTGAGTCCTCTTGGTGCAACAGAAGCCCATATGGTTGATTTTACGAGGGCATGTTTTTTCTGTTTGGGGTTGGCTTTAAGTGCAATTTTGAGCAAGCTTTTGATTTTATTGCAATCTTCGTCTTGCTACAGTTGTTGTATACCCAAACGCGCTATTTCTGCATGTACGGGTTTAAATGCTAAACAGAAGTGAATAAAATATGTGGCCATAGATTTAAAGTGTCACATGAAGCCAGGCTGGTATTTATGCTGGGTTCTGTGGGGATCTGATGGACGGGCAGAGTACGCGCCATGGACAGATGTGCGAGAAGGGCTTTAGTATCGAGGGAGGAATCACGCAGGGGATAAAACTGGCTGTTTGTGTGTGTGTGTGTGTGTGTGTGTGTGTGTGTGTGTGTGTGTGTGTGTGTGTGTGTGTGTGTGTGTGTGTGTGTGCTTTCCAGCAGTGATGACTACTCACGACAGGCGGCACGCTTTACCTGCATTGAGGGCTTCGGTGTCAGCTGCCTTTAGTTCTTCCGTGCTCGTACGCGCGCGTGTGTGAGCGAGTGAGTGAGTGAGTAAGTGAAAGAGAGAGAGAGAGAGAGAGAGAGAGAGAGAGAGAGAGAGAGAGAGAGAGAGAGAGAGAAAGATAAATTTCATGACAGCAGCAGCAACAGTGTCCGACTGCTGACCGACGGACCACACAGTTTCCTTCGCCCACACAGTTTCGACTGCCAGGCACGAGACACGTAGCAAATGTGAACAACATTTTTTAAATGATCTGTCATTACGCTGGTTAAATCACTGCTAGTGTCTGCAGACAGTTGGAGGTGTCTATCAATCTATATTTGTGACCTAAACGGCCGAGCACGGTGGACTGAGTACAGTGCTTCAGCACCATGGACAGCGCATTGTGCTGACCGAGCACAAAACGGGCTGTAAGCGCCACATATTTGGGGAGATTGAATGGTTCTAAGATGTGAACATGATCTGCATCCATAATATAGATGTAAGCAGTATGTTCGTGTTCACTTAGGTGATTGAGGAATAACAGGATATATTGAATTGAATTGGGAGTGTTTTGCTGAAATAAGAATTTTTTCACAAATATTTCACTCTTAAAAATGTGAACTAACTGTTGAGTGTTTACAAACCAGCGCAACACAACAACATCACAATGTATTTTATGTCTACAATGCAGTACAAATTGATATAAATAAAGTGCCATCACATTTATTTATATAGCTTGAGAATAAATTGATGTTAATTCAATATAGATGTCAAGAAACCAGCTATCATAAATTGAAGTAGGTCAATAAGGCAGCCCTGTTGCTTTAATCATCAGTTGATCAATAGTTAATAAGTGGTACATCAGGTTCTGCACTAAATGACAGAATGGTCTATCAGTTTGCTAAGTAGGAGGATTCCTTCTAATACAATGTGGTACATTTGCGTTCACTACAGTCAATAAAGGAAATCTTTACTAGTGGCTTTCCATCCCTGCCTAAACCTGGCCCCATCAATCATTGGCCACACCCACACAAATTAATGAGAAATACATAAACACAACGTTTCAAGCTACAATGCAGCACATTATGTCCTATTTTATTACACCCTGCTTCAATCTCTTTACCCCCGCTGCATTAATTTGTCCCATTCTGCTTATCTCCCTAAATCCATTCCCACCTGATGATGATTCCTGATTCCTTGGAGGAATGATGAGCAGTCTCAAATCAATTGCAATCACAGATCAGTGGTGTACCAGGAAAAAGGGGAGAGAAAATCACTAAGTGAGGCAGGCCTGGGAGACCTGAATAATGACCACCTACCTACCAAAGCCACTGCCTTGTTGCTATGTAATCTTCAGTTCATCAGAATACTATTGAACTACGTTAGCCATAATTCAGGGAATCTATTGTGCTTGTTGTCTGTTGGGGTTGCTCTCATGAGGTGATGGATGTTATACTGGAAAAAACCTGAAGAGCAATTTTACTCCTGCTTACTTTTCTCGTGTGAAAACCAAGACATGCTAACTGATGCTGTGGAGGTCACTTGGTGGATAAAATAGGAAACATACAACAACAATGCCAATGTGAAAAAGATACAGGAAAACACAGGAATTAAATGTAAGGAAAGACGATCTAAAAAAGAATGACACCCACGATAACATTACAAATATTTATGTATAACAGGAAAACAAATCAACAGCATTATTTGATGGATGGCATGGAGGTTGTATTAGCAGTCTTTCTCTTCACAACTGAAGGAATAACTGGAATATCTACCAATTGTCTGGGCCAATTGAGAACAAGGTGGGCAGGAGCTTGAGTTGTTATTGAATAGTTGATAACTAGAGCCATTAGTGCCTTTATATTTTCCCGACCTTGATGCACTGAGAGGCCAGGACACTTAGCTCTGCAATTAATTCTCCTTACACTTGGCTGCAGGTCAAACGTATGATGGTCCTGATGTGGTGGATTGTATGCAGTGATGGAATGATACTACACTTCATGCTGATCAGTTGACATTTTAAAGAAACTCACTTTTATACATTTATCCATAATTGCTGTGTGACAGCACACACCTTTAGAGAAATGTTAAGTTAATAAAATATTGCTATGTGCAATGTATGTAGTTTGATGACTACTAATGAACTAATAAAGCAGACGGTGGCTGGCCGCTTAGCTGACTAGTTGACAGTAATTTTATTATCTCTGTCATGAAGTCTCTAACCACAGTCTTTCTCACTATCGACAACTGGCTATGCTGAGTTGTTGCCGTTAGCAACTCCCTATTCCAGATACAATGCAACCTTCAAGGCCCAAATCTGTGAATTCAAAACACTGGATTGAAACCTGCTATGACAGATTGACAGGTTGATTGACAAGTCATTCAATACACAAACAACAAGTTATTAACGTCAACGATGCCGTAAAAGGTCTATTTACAGCAATATTGTCAGATAAAATAGAACTATAATTTCAATCATAATGTAGGATAAACAAATACAATGTCAACCTTTTTACTTTTAGTTAGACAAAGAAACATTATATGCATTATATTTACTATGTTCATGAAAATGCTGATTGGGCCTTAAACTCCCCTCCTTTCATCTTCTTTTTTATGCATCTATCTGTGATATAGGCAATGCAAAATATAAACCTTTGTACAATTTTATATTTTATTTTTATTTTAGAAAAATAAAAAGATGCACATTTTGGTATCATGCTTTTATAATTGCACTGCTGCACTGGATGTTTCTTATCCAGGGAATCAGGACTTTCAGTTCTCAGATCTCAAATCTTTAGCATTCAGCTCCCCCTTCCCTGGCCTCCCTTTTCCCAGCCACACCCTCCAAACTGATTTCTGTATCCACCAGGAAGGATTATGCAAAGATCCTGAGAGGGATAACCCTTGGGAGACATTCACACTTGCTCACTCCTTCACATCAAATCCATGGCCATGGCACATTCACTCTCTTTCAGCCTAACAGCTGTTGCAGTGCTCTGTGCAATCAATACGACAGTCATGTTTCACAACAACTGTCACTCCTTTGCTGCCAGGAACCAGTAGGAGGTCCCCTTGGGCAAGAGACTGGAAGACTTGGTAGACAGTGATTCGTTGACGAGGTTTCTAAAGTGCAACAGCAACGGCCCGTTTGTTCATTAGCTGTATATTTGCCGGGCGTGAAAGTGTTGATAGGATCTTTTCTGTTCTATGGGAGGATGAGATGTGAAAGGAGTGCAGAGATGGAATGGACAGCCGGAGGTGTGGAAAGATGAGAATTCATGGAAGGAATAAAGCAGAGGAAGAATGAAGCAGATAAAGACTGGAAACAAGAATTATTACAGTTAATATACCACAAATAGGAAGTTAATGAACCACAAATCTTCAACACCTTTACCAAGGGACCACTTTTACAAAATGACAGGAAGACAGGGGCCAGTTAATTAAAAAAAATATAAATATATATTTATCAGATAAAATGAATAAACAGAATTAACCTTATTTCCATGTAACTTTTGCTCTTCTTCAGGATGCTAGGATTTGATAATGTTTCGAGCTTGGCCCAGACCTCTTTTAGGGGGTCTCTTTTTTGGTGATAAACAAGCGCTAGTGGTCTAGTGGTTCTCTCAACCTTTTTAAATGCACTCTGGCACCTTTTTTATTTTTACAATAAAAGTACAAATCAATTAACAACAATTAAACCTCAGGGAGAGCAACTGAGGAGGGATCCCTCTCCCAGGACAGACAGACGTGCAACAGATATCATGTGTACAGGATAAACAACAAACTAAAATTACAACATAGACACTCCATGTGACAGAAATGATGATGTGGTTGTATATGAAAAAGATGGATCCAGGAGGATGTCAAAATAAGCTTCCTGCCTCCAAAAAATAAATAAGAAAATAAATAAAAATGTGAGGCAGGACCAAGGCGACAGGCGCTGCCACGATTCATGATCCAGATGTAACCTTTAATAGTGGCAACCTGCCAGATGAGAGACACAGAAACTCCGGGGACGATGACCCGGATGCTGATTTAGTAACATGCATTTAAGGGAAATGAATGCATACAGATAGAGAGGGAGAGGAGGAGAGAGAGATAGAGAGAGGAGAGAGTTGTAAATCCCCCAGCAGTCTAAGCCTATAGCAGCATAACTAGGGGCTTGGCTCAAGGCAAGCCTGAGCCTGCCCTAACTATAAGCTTCAACCAAGAGGAAAGTCTTTAGCCTACTCTTAAATGTAGAGAAGGTGCCTGCCTATACAAATATTTTAGAAAATAGTTAGTGGACCACCCTCACACCCTATCAAAATCTGCCCCATGGGCCATAAATTGAGTATCACCCCTTGAATGGCAGGAACTCTAGTTGGCTAGTACGGTCATGTCTGCCTGTCACCCTAACTGTGATAAGAAATCAGGCGAAGGGGGATGGAACATCTGTAGGAACCAGTTTAACCCAGTGTTTTCAGCCCATTGTTGCTAGCAAGGTGTCATGTCAAACTTTACAATTGATGATTCAATCATTTGAATTGGATGAGCTGGTTGGCATAATCTTCTTCATTACCTTCATAGCCACATGTAGATCCTTGGAGATTACTGTAAACAATGTAACGGTTGATTATCACCTTTTAGGATATCACTGGAATCCAAATAACAATGTACAATGAACCCACAGCAGTCTTTGTGTAGAGGACAATCATCCGATTATTTTGTATTCCTTCTCTCATGTTTATAGATTCACAGCTCTGCGCTTTATGGCTCTAATTGGAGTGACAAAGTGGTGCAAAGTGACCTGACATTGACAAAATGTTTTCGACTGGGAAAAGCTGTTGAGCAGAAAGAATTGGGTGTGCAGCGATGCGTGTCTGTTTGTGGGAAGGTGTTGTTTCTCTTGTGGTGACATACCGAAGCATGTGAGTGCTTAATGTGTGTATGGACATCCAGGTCTGCGTTCAGTGTCATGTTGTTGACTGAGGTCTGTGAATATCTACGGTATATGTGTATATCAGCCACAAGAAACAAACCAACACACACAGAAACACTTGTCGATTGATCGTCCACACTGGCACAAACATGTTTATGTGCTGCACAAGCTACATTTGGCTTTAAATGCCTGAACTGTTGTTTTTTTCTGTAACATACTACAATGTTTGTTTAAATGTAGAAAACACAGTAAAACCGTATGAAAGGAATCTGGATATATCTGTCTATATCAGTGTGTTTCAGCATTTAATTGAAGCTATATGATGCTTATACTGGAGAAATTATTCAAAACCACGATGCCATGTATTTCCCCACCTGTAGTCAGAGCCTTATTTATACTGTGTAGGTGTAAAAAACAATAATTCATTTAAGAATCAATGTAAAACTCTGCAATTCTTGATCAATGATTCATGTACGTCAATAACATAAATATTTTCCTCTAAATAAGCTAATACAAAATAAGCACTACAATACAGGTGGAACTTTGTGCTGGGACCATATAGTGTAGTCAAGTGCTTCTATGGAAATCTAAAAAGTGAAAAGTGCATTCAACTAGTCTGATGTCCAATAAAATGAAGCATTCGGACGCATTTCGCTTTAATAACTTCCTGAGGAAGAAAGCGCTTGACATGACTCATACAACGTGCAGCTGTTACTGTTAGGTGTGCTATTTTCAGGCTGTTACTGCGGGGATCTATGCACTTATACATAATAGATTTACTCATGTTTCCAGTGCACTTTAATAGGAAATTGTTGAACTAATAAATCCTAATCAAAATAATAATTTGACTGAAAAAACAAAGCAGAGATAAAAATGTGGGAGTGTGCAGTTTTTTTTATTAGAACAAGTTAATGTGAGTGCAGCTATTTCAAATAAATTACTGGCAATAATGAGTACAAAACATTCCTACGTGGTAACATTTTGGTATACAAAAATGAATGCAGATGAAAAGAGCTGGTAGCTTATTGGATTCAGAATCGATTTTGAATTAAATTGTGAGCCAAATAATTAAAACTGAATTGCAACATTTTTTAAAGATAAGTTATGCCTTTAATAAAACCCAGAGGGGAAATGCGGGTGTTGCCGCAGAACAAGGAGAGGAATAAGTACAGATACATTGAAGAATTATTTTTTAGAGGTATATAAAAAAAAAAGGAAAAACTGTAATTATACAAGAGTAAGATATAGTATATGAGCAAAGTCGGCAAGGTATTGTATATGTAAACAGCGTAATGGCATGATCCACCATCTTTGAAAACTGTCAAATACATGTAAAGAGAACTGAGCCGCTGGTCGTTCAGTGATGTTGACACAGCTTTTTGTATATTGCATATGTGTATTTCATGAGTCATGTATGTTACGTATGTACTCATTTTACTCTGTATGAGAATCTGTTTAGCTTGTGTTCAGTGTGTGTACTGTATGTGCGAGAAGTAAGGACACCATCTGCCATCATCTTTGCTTTGCGCCAACCCCCCACCCCTATTAACCCACACCCATGCTCACGTACACAAAATCCTTCATTGTCGAATTTGATGAAAACATTTATTTTTCCCGCTGTGAATATGTGAAAGAAATGGAGAGAGATGCAGAACATGTTGGAAGAAGAGTGGGTGGGATGCAGAGAGCGCTGCAATTGTGTAAGGGTGATAGGGGGGGGGGGGTGTAGGGGGGCGGTGGGGGTGGTAAAGCACTAAGATTGAGCAAAAAAAACTTGTTTTTCAGCCTCTGGAAGGATACGTTCACACTAGACGGATGCTTACATATTTTCACACACACACACACACACACAAACACACACACAGAAATACAATTACGTACACACTTGCACACACATACAAAGTGGATTTTGGAATAATGCCTTGTTTTTTCTGGACTGCCCTAGATTCATTTGGCATCTGTGCTGCACACTCATCTCTCTCTCTTTCCCTCTATGTTGTCATCACCCTGCTTTTCCTCTTACTCTCTCACACACACACACACACACACACACACACACACACACACACACACACACACACACACACACACACACACACACACACACTGACACTTCCCATCGCCTTGTAGCCTGCCTCTCTTCTTTAATCTCTCCCTCTTCCCCACTCTTTATCCATCTTTCTTGCATCTCTCTCCCTCCCTTAGTACACACTGCTAAGATCTGAGTATAAATATTTTAGCTATGTCACTTTGCATCTGCAGTTTCGCAGAGAGACAGTATCTCTATTGCCTCTGTGTGTGTTAGTGTGTGCATGTGTGTGTGTCTGTAAGTCGAGACACAGTTCAGTTGGATGAGTACGACGGTATGTTCTACTGAAGCATCTGTTTGCTGTCTAACTTTGCCATGGCCTATAGCTGAATTCTTCAATGCCAGCAAAATGTGTTTAGAATCAGCTGTTTTTAAAGAACATGTTTTTTTTTTAATAATGCATACTAACCTAACCTTACCTTTGCCCCAGTATAGCCAAAAAGAATTCACCCTGATGTTAAATGCAAACCTGGTAAACGTACAAACACACACATGTAGACACATAAAGAAATAACACACAAACTTACACACACTGCAGCTAGTCTCTTACAGATTCATTAATCCACAAAACATGTCATTATTTGCTATTAGCTTAAAAGTCTTAAAACTGAAAAGAAGGTCCAGCATCATATTTGGTAATTTTAATCAAACGAACACAAATGTATTACTTAACTGTTATGATTTTGTATCAACAACACATTGTAAAGAATATATTCTTCCTAAAAACACATAACAACGTGTGACACTGGACACGTCGTTACGCCATAATACATTACACTTTCAAGTCCACATTTCCTTTCACTCTGATGTTGTTTATCCTCTAAAATCCATATCTGTCATTTGGATTCATAATAACCTGGTTGCTATGTTTGGATGAGAGAAACAACAAGCAACATAGAAAGTCCTGGAAGCCTGCCTCAGGTTTGAAAGCTTTTTCTCCTGAGCTACTGGAGAGGCCCTGTGAGTGTGATGTGAATTTTGCTTTCAGGTCACACATGTCACTTAAAACTAATAAACTGACTGAAAAAGGAAGAGAGAGAGGTGAGGTTCAGTGTGAGTAGCATAGGTGAGGCAAGAGGAAAACTCTTCTGCAGGCTGGCTGAAAATGCAGGCCAGAAGCCTTGCTGGGCTGGTGATGGACAAAGCATTGATATTCTTTTACTTAAATGAAGCCATACCACACTTTGAAAAGGCTCCCTCAATATAAATTAAAGTCCTACATTCATAATTTTACTTTAAAAGATAAAACGGTATTAGCAGCTGAATATATTTAAGATATACAGAGTGGTAGTACTTTAGTCCACAGTGCAGATACAGGCAGTGCCAAACACTTCTGATGAGTCACAAGTGATGATTGAGAGGGATTATTTTTTTCTATACATTGTTTTTGGGGGGGGAAATCATACTCATTCTGCCGTTAGTACTTGAGTAAATGTAGCACTCGGATAAATAGACTGACAGGTGTTTGGAGGCAGAATAATTTAGTTTGTTCCAGGGGATTAGAGATTAGAAACATCTCTCTCTAACCTACAGCCTGCAGACACACATCTGCACTCAGAAGCTGCTTTTAGTATGCCCACTGAATTCTTAGTACAAACTGAGTAGACTTTGACAGTGTACCATCATTCATATCTGAAAAGTTAAACAATTGTGTACGATGTTTTATGTTCTTTCAAATTCAGTTTCCTTCAGATGCTCTGTGATGCTTAGTCAGCCCTTTCAGGCGGAGAGTCTAGAGTCATGGAGGCTAAAATGTAGAAATACGCTGTTGGCTTGAAGTAATCAATAGTCAAACAAATGCTACCTCTCCCCACGGTCAATAATAATATTGATTGTTGTACATCCTCTGTTAAAACAAGCCAAGGGAGTTTCATTTCTTCTTATTTTTCCAGCAATTTCTTTTTAACTGCTTTTACTGCAGTTTTACTGAATCACACAGACACACTGACGGCCCCAAACTCAAGCAGACATATGCTGTATAATGTGCACAAACCTGAGCCAAATACACAGCGCATTGCACACATAAACACAGTGACACACACATTCGTACAGTATGCGCACACATACCGTCTACACTCCTCTTCGCACCCCTAGGGGTTCAAATGATTTCACAAATGCTCACACTTAATCCACCAGCCAGGCGACAGAAGCTTAGACAAATGTACGCGATAACGTGTGTGTGTGGCACTGTACTGGGCTGTGATTTATATACGGAAATGAGCACACTTTTATTTATAGGTAAAAGGATGTGATAATTTATTTGCTATACTGAAAGTCTGTATAAACAGCTCATTAAAAAAGTTAGCGATTCAAATGTGAATGTGTCATAGTTGAGGGACTCAACTATAACAAACTTGGGAAGGAAGGCAATTTGGAATGTTTTTGTTTTTTGTTCTCATAAAGAAATCCACTGCATGAGCTGATGAGGACTGAAATGTTGTTCTGAGGGAATGGGCCAGTGACACGTATGAAGATATATTCTTTAGTATTATACATCCTAACCTGAAGATGTATCAGCAAGCAAGCCCACACCTGTGACAGCATGGTCTCAATCGAAAGCAGATAATCTAAATTGCAAATTAATTACCATTGCTGCAGGAGAAATAACTATTTAAGATTTATAAATATAGATGTTATCTTTTCAGGCACAAAGAAATTGCCCAGCTTGCATATATATAAATAAGTGACAAAAACAGTTATTTTTAGAATGCAACTTGGAAACTAAGCCATAGTTTCCTTTTATTGCGTGATTGAATCAGATGCTACACACACGGATTATGTCTCTGATCTACTCTAACTTGTTATTTAGAGATTATCGTGATGACAACACCGACTGTGTGCATAACTATATGTAGGCAATAGATGTGCTTGTAACATTCCTAAAATATCTCAGTTTCCAGACAAAATGATTGTTTGGCTGCATAATCATCAGAGTGAGTGGTGGTAAGTAACACATTGCTAACTCAAGTGTTTATTGATTGCAATTTTCTTCAGTTTTTACTGTGGCAATATAGTTTGACATTCAGTAAATACAGTTACTCAGGTACTTTAACAGTTAAGGGGTCTGCGTGGTTGCTGTTTTACTTAGAGTTTGATGGAGGGTGGCATCAGTTTGCTCGCTCTGCGTTCTGTTGACAGATCCCTAACGCGTTAGCTTGTGGGGAGTCAGTTAACCTCCTCCACATGAGGAGGAATGTGACTCCTGGAATCCGTATTGACATGTTTTGTGTCTTCTTAGCTAGCTTGTTACCTTTACATGAGCATACATTCAGAAATCATCCGTGGTACAGAACTTATGTAGTGCTGCATGAAGTCATCGAGGGCTAACATTAGGCTTAATGTTAGCCTCGATGACTTCATGCAGCACTTATTGACAGCTGTCAAAATGTAGGCTGGCTAAACCATAATATCTTGTCTATTTCTACATGTGTTAAAAACAGAATACTGTATGTGGGAGTGAAGGATTTGTCTGAAGGAATTTAATGTAATGACAGCAATGCAAGTAACTGATTGCTTTGCTTTTGAGGAACTGCTAAATTACTGTAATAACCTTTTCATTGAGTAATCCGAAGTGTAATACTGATAATCATATAACTATTTAAGTAGATGCCTGTCACAAAATCAAATTGGTTTATTACTGTTTTCTGTTTTTGGAGTGAAAATAGAGAGAGAGAGAGAGAGAGAGAGAGAGAGAGAGAGAGAGAGAGAGAGAGAGAGAGAGAGAGAGAGAGAGAGAGAGAGAGCAGAGAGAGAGGAGAGAGAGAGAGAGAAGAGAAGATAGAGAGAGCGGGAGAGAGAGAGAGAGAGAGAGAGAGAGAGAGAGAGAGAGAGAGAGAGAGAGCGGAGCGAGAGAGAGAGAGAGAAAATGAGAAGGGGGAGGATTATCAAAGTCCCCTTTCTCACTCTAATCCACGTTCTACCAGAGAGTGTGGCTACACCAGTGCTCAGTCCAAACCCTAAACCCTTCTGCCAAAGGTTCGGTTAAAACATAGGCTAGCATTGTGGCCGCTGGCAGGCTAGAAATCCTTTTTGTTTTATGTTCACAGGCATAGCTGACAACATGAATGGTTACTACTCATTTATGCACCTCGGCGTACTGAGGAGGGCTTGTGAGGAAAATGGAAGACTGAGCCTGTTTATCATCTAAAATGGTGCATAAATGTAAGCATGCAACCATCAACACAAAAAAGAATTGCTTAAGTGTTGACGTGAAACAAAAACTGACATGGACATCTCTGGAGGTAAAATAGTTCATTTATGCCAGAGGGATTTATCTTAGTGTGTGTGTGTGTGTGTGTGTGTGTGTGTGTGTGTGTTTGTGTGTGTGTGTGTGTGTGTGTGTGTGTGTAGCCTGTATGAAAGTCTTTACGTCCTTTAGCCACTACGTAACAGCTTAAAAGTGAGACTGGCGCTAACGCTAACCTTAAAGTGTAGAGAGTGTAGCTAAATGGCCTCTAAAAAAGCGTCCAGCCAATTTTAGCACTTAAACGTGCGGTAATTGTTTGGTAGTGGAACAATGTCATAAATCGTGACCCAACCTAGAAGCAGCCTTGTCTGGATTAAGTCAACTTCTTTAGAGAGAAGAGTCAATGCTTTTAAAGTCCAAATTGAATAGTTTTTTTTCCGCTAAACAGCATACATCACACATAAAAAGAAATCAAACACCGGAAGGGTCACATTTCTATTTTTATATGTTTTGGTATCTCATGGCAACCTCCTAGTTTTGGTCTTATTTGAGGTATAGCATTACCAGTATAAGGTCCGTGTATATTGATGCTATTTCGACACAAGCCAATGAATCTTGTGAAATACGTGAATCCGCGTCCATCGTTAGCGGTGCAGACGATCACACGGGTCAGACAAAAGCCTACACAACACAGAGACTTTGACAACACTCAGTAGCTTTCAACTGCTAAACTCTGCTCCTATATACCTTAACTACAACTATTATATACTTTTAAAAACATGCAGAAAAGAGATGACTACATGTGATATCATTGTGGACTTTAAGCTGAAGAAACACAACGATGGAGCAGCTGACAACATGCCACCAAAGTAATTTTCCATAAAGTTTAAAACACACTCATGCTGAAAAGTGTAGCAATGAATGCCCCCCAGCTGGAGAGATTTCTGAACGGAAGGCATCCGGAAATTAAGATTCATTAACAAGCTGCCCAATGTCATACCCCCAAACCTTAAGTGTGGCACATGGACAACCTCGAATTCTTCACACTACGAGTTTAGTCCTCACAGTGTGATCCCAATTATAGTCCCTGGCAGTAACTTGAAGGATATAAGAGCAGCTATTAATTGTTGGCTGTCAGGAACAAGAGTCCCCATGCTCAAGTGGCTTTGGTACGTGAGAGTGCAGTTAAGAAGATTTATTTATGACATCGACAGCTGGATGAAGGCTATGAAGAAATAGAGGTTGGTCTTTTGGTCCTGTAAGATATCAGCACTAACCTGAAACCTGACATTCGTGGTCGACAATGATACTTTTGAAAATGACCATCTCTTTAATTTCACATTGGCACATTAATACCCTGCCCTCCTGTGTGTCCAACCCGAGACAGACTCTCAACAAATCATCAAATCTCATCATCCCATCGAGTAATATGTTTGGTAACGAATAGATCCCATTGATTTTTTTGTGACCCACTGTTTTCATCTAGAACCACGTCAGGTGAAATAAAGTTGATACAAGTCCCATTTATAAGTATCTCAAAAACAATAACTTTGATTTAATTCAAATTGTGCTCCGAGATTCATAGTCCCATTCATGACTGTTTCTTGTTTCTCAATTGTCTATCTTCACTAATCCATTCCCCCCCCTCTAAGACTCTGTTTTCCTCAAGCTCAACTCTTTGCAGTGAGCTTGTGAGCTTGAGGGCAATTATTCAATTCTATACAGATGTGCAAGGTAATGAAGAGTTCAGGGTCAGGACACACACCCATAAGCTTTGTTTCTCGCATTCCCTCCTTCTGTTCTTTGTTTTTCTCTTCCAATCTACTCATTTTCCTATGCATGTCATGCCATTTATGGCATGTCTCCGTATCATAACTGACCGAAATGAAGTCTATACAGGATTATTAAGCATAATTCTCCACGTAAGTCCTTTTGAGGAGAGGTTTCGACTCAGTTCTGTGGTGTTTGAAAATAAAATGTATTGTGGGCTGCCATCGGTTCCTACCAGTGGTGTGGACATATGATGTGTAAATGTACGTTTAAATGCAAGAAATCCTTATTTATCCACTTATTGGTATATGTGGCAACAATATATTTTTTTGCATACAATTAACCTATTGGTGTGAAAGCATAGGCATTACTAGCTCAAAACACACACTCACACATCCTCGCAAGCAGCAATAATAACATATTTCTTACGCATCATGCCAAGACAACCATTGTGCTTTGCTTAACACTACAGGCACTGATAATGAAAAATATTAAGAGTGTCTCGGCTGTCGCAATCAAGTCTCTGGAGTCTAATAGTCCTCTCACTGACGGAGAAAGAGGCAGATGATGGAGAGAGAGTGATTAATGAGCTGAATATACATGTGTGTTTGCATGCGCTCTGTGCAACGCATGCTTTTGTGAGTGATAAGACAAGGAGAACAAAAAACAAAAGAGTGAGAAAAAGGAGGGGAAGAGGTTAATTTGAGTATATCAACCTCCACATATTCACATCATGTGAAACAAGCAGAATCAACTTCCTGCCTCCCCGCCCACACACGTCCTGGAAAAACATCATCAGGGCCTTCTTCTATTTCCTAGCTCTTGCATTTGCACAGCTTGATACACAAACTGCTGGGGAACTATTTCACATCCCACCACACTCCCATCTTTTCAATTCTTCCTCTAGGCTTCAAATGCAATATGTGCACAAAGCAGAGAAAAATATGCTTGCTAGTAAGAGGGGAAAGAAGATATCTTTCGCTATAACATCTTCCATTACCCTAAATCATTGCAAGTACTTACACTATATGCATTCTGTGTTTCGTCAGTGATCCACGTTTTTTTTTAATACAACGGCTCTGTTGTATAAAGGTCTGTTCCGTTTGTCTGTGTTTTGTTCTTAAACTTCTGGTTAAAAACCAACTTCTTCTAATGGGTGAGAGATATCGGTTTATACGGTATTCTGGCAGAGACAATGCATTGAAGGGCGTCACTCTTCCCTTTACTGCATACCTTCCCATAATAATTTCCAAATAATTTAATCATCTTATATCGATACCATTTGCCTATTTTTAACCCCGCAGTCGCTAATGCAACTGCCACAAAGTGTGTTCTGGCAGTATTCAACCTCACGTGTATAGAGGCAGATGTCCATCTGCAGTTTCAACCAACTATTAACTCTACATCAGAGTTCTGTGCATAGTACCTCGCTCCTCTCCCTCCTCTCCCTCTCCGCCCTCATCTCTTCTCGCCCTCCGCCCCCCCTCCTCTCTCTCCATCTCTCTCTCCTCTTCTCTCTCCTCGCTCTCTCTCTCCTCTTCCTGCTTCCTCTCTCTCTCTCTCTCTCTCTCCAGTCGTCTTCTCTCTCGTCTCTCTCTCTCTCTCTCTCAGTCATCCTCATCCCCCGTGTTACTGGAGCCTGCCGACGTAGCAGTGGATGAAAAAAAAAAAGAATCTCTCTTTGCTTCAAGCCAGCGATGCAATAATCGGAAAGGAATATGGGAAGGTACTGTACAATATTGCTTTTGCCCCATTTTAAGACCTAATTATAATATCATTTAGAACACCTATTTTCGGTATGCTAAATTCTGTGCGATGGATGCAACAGACTGACAAGCAGCGTGCACCTCACTCTACATACTCCAACGCTACTGTTGGGTTGAGTCCTCTTGGTGGCAACAGAAGCCGCATATGGTTTGATTACTAGGGCATGTTTTTTCTCGTTTCGGGTTGGCTTTAAGTAGTCCATTTGAGCAGCTTTTGATTTTATTGCAATCTTCGTCTTGCTACAGTTGTTTGTATCCCCAACAGCGCTATTTCTGCATGTACGGTTTAAATGCTAAACCAAATGAATACAATATGTGGCCATAGATTTAAAGTGTCACTGAAGCCAGGCTGGTATTTATGCTGGTTCTGTGGATCTGATGGACCGGCAGAGTACGGCCATGGACAGTATGTGCGAGAAGGGCTTTAGTATCTGCAGGAGGATACACCAGGTGATAAAAACTGGCTGTTTGTGTGTGTGTGTGTGTGTGTTGTGTGTGTGGTGTGGTGTGTGTGTGTGTGTGGGTGTGTAGTGTGTGTGGTGTGTGTGGTGTGTGTGCTGTGTTGGGCTTTCCAGCAGTGATGGACTATCTTTACCAACGAACAGTGCGGCACGCTTTACCTGCATTGAGGGGGCTTCGGTGTCAGCTGCCTTTAGTTTTCCGTGCTCGTACGCGCGCGTGTGGAGCGAGTGAGTGAGTGAGTAAGGAAAGAGATGAGAGAGAGAGGAGAGAGAGAGAGAGAGAGAGAGAGAAAGAAGAAGAGAGAGATAACTTTCATACGCATGCACAGCAGCAGCAACAGTTGTCCGACGCTGACGCGGACGGACCACACAGTTTCCTTCTGCCCACACAGTTTCGAACTGCCAGTGCAGGCAGAGCCCGTTAGCAATGTAACATTTTTTTTAATGATCTGTTCCTTACGCGTGGTTAAATCACTGCTAGTGTCCTGCAACAGTTGGAGGTGTCCTATCAATCTTATTTTGGTGACCTAACGAACGGCCGAGCACGGTGGGACTGATACGAATTGCTTTCCCACCATGGACAGCGCATTGTGCTGACGAGCACAAAAACGGGCTGTAACGCCAACATAATTTGTGAGATTGAATGGTTCTAAGATGTGAAAACATGATCTGCAATCCATAATATAGATGTAAGCAGTCATGTCTCTTTCACTTTAGGTTATTGAGACTCACAGATAATTGAATTGAATTGGGAGTTGTTTTTGGCTGAAATAAGAATTTTTTTTTCAACAAATATTTCACTCACTCTTACAAATGTGAACTACTGTTTGAGGTGTTTACAACACCACGCAACACAACAACTCACAATGTATTTTATATTCTACAATGCCTACAATTGATATAATAAAGTGCCATCACACTTTATTTATAGCTTGAGAATAAATTGATGTTTAATTCAATTGATGTCAAAAACCAGCTAGCTAACTTAAGTAGGTCAATAAGGCAGCCCTGTTGCTTTAAAATCAGGTTGATCAATAGTTATACAGTGGTACAAATCTAGTTTCTGCACAAATGACAGAATGGTCTATCAGTTTGCTAAGTGGAGGATTTCCTTCTAATCAATGTTGGTACATTTGGGCGTGCCATACAGTCAATAAAGGAAATCTTTACTAGTGGCTTTCCATCCTGCCTAAACCTGGGCCCATCAATCTGCCACACCCACACAAATTAAATGGAAATCATACCAACCACAACGTTTTCAGTCTCTCAATAATCAGCTACAATTGCAGCACATTATGATGTCTAGTTTTATATTACAAACCACACCCCTGCTTATCAATCTCTTTACCACCCCCCCCCTCCCCTCTTTACCATCCTTCCCTGCTGCATTCTTTCCTTCTTTATCTCCACCGATCCACTTCCCCACTTATGATGTTCCTCTCCTTGGAGGAATGATGGTAGCAGTCCTCAAAATCAATTGCAAATCACAGATCAGTGGTGTACCAAGGAAAAAGTGGGAGAGAAAATCATCACGAAGTGGATGCATGCCTGGGAGACCTGAATAATGCCACCACCTACCAAAGCCCCTGTCCTTGTTGCTAGTGTAAATCTTCAGTTCATCAAATCACATTGAACTACGTTAGCCATAATTCAGGGAATCTATTGTGCTTTGTTGTCTGTTGGGGTTGCTCTCATGAGGTGATGGATGTTATACTGGAAAAAACCTATAAGGCAATTTTTACTCCTGCTTACTTTTCCCTCGTGTGAACCAAGACATCTAACTGATGCTGTGGAGGTCACTGGTGATAAAAAGGAAACATACAACAACAATCCGCATGTGAAAAGAACAGAAAACACCAGGATTAAATGTAAGGAAGACCGATCTAAAAAATATGACAACCCACGTAACATACAAATTATTATGTATACAGTAAAAAACAAATCAACACATTATTTGATGGATGGCCTGGAGGTTGTATTAGCATGTCTTTCCTTCACAACTGAAGGATAACTTGATATCTACCATGTCTGGGCCAATTGAGAACAGGTGGAGCAGGAGCTTGAGTTGTTATTGAATATTTGATAACTAAGCCCTTAGTGCCTTTATATTTTCCCGCCTGATGCAACTGAAGGCCAGAGACCTTTAGCTCTGTAAGATAATTCTCCTTACACTTGGTGCAGGCAACGTATGATGGTCCTGATGTGGGTGGATGTATGCAGTGATGGAGATGTACTACACTTCATGCTGATGCATTGACATTTTAAAGAACCTCAATTTTATACATTATATCCATAATTGCTGTGTGAGCACACACACCTTTATGAGAATTTAATTATAAAAATGGCTTATGTTGCATGTTGTAGTTTGATGCCTACGTATGACACTATAAAGCAGACGGTGGCTGTGGGCCGCTTAGCTGACGAGTTGAGCAGTAGTTTTATTATCTCTGTCATGAAGTCTCTAAACCCGTCTTTTCTTCCATATCGACAACTGGCTATGCTGAGTTGTTGCCGTTGCAACTCCCTATTTCCAGATACAATGCAACCGTTCAGGCCCAAATCTGTGAATTCCAAACACGGATTGACCCTGCTATGACAGATTGAAGGTTGATTGACAAGTCATTCAATACACAAACAACAGTTATTAAATAACTCACGAGGGTGCCTACAAAGTGTCTATTTACAGCAATATTGTCAATAAAATATGAACTATAATTTCAATCATAATGTAGGATAAACAAATCATGTCAACCTTTTCTACTTTAGTTGACAAAGAAACATTATATGCTTATATTTACTATGTTTCATGAAATGCTTGATTGGGCCTTAAACTACAACTCCCTCCTTTCATCTTCTTTTTTTATTAATTGCATCTATCTGTGGATATCGCAATGCAAAATATAAACCTTGTACCAAGTTTTATATTTTATTTTTATTTTAGAAAAAAAAAAGATGCACATTGGTATCATGCTTTTATAATTGCACTGCTGCACTGGATGTTTCTTATCCAGGGAATCAGGACTTTTCAGTTCTCAGATCTAACTCTTTACATTCAGCTCCCCCTTCCCTGGCCTCCTTTATCTCCCAGCAAAACCACACCCTCCAAACTGTTCCTATTTCTGTACCCCAGAAGGATTATGCAAAGATCCTGAGAGGGATAACCCTTGGTGAGACATTCACACAATTTCTCCTTGTCTCACCTCCTTCACATCAACTCCATGTGGCATTGGCAACATTCACTCTCTTTCAGCCTAACGCTGTTGCAGTGCTCTGTGCATCAATACGACAGTCATGTTTTCACACCAACTGTCACTCCTTGGCCTTGCTGCAAGGAACCAGTATGGAGGTCCCCTTGGCAAGAGAACTGGGATACTTGGTAGACGGATTCGTTGACGAGTTTCTAAAGTGCAACAGCAACGGCCCCGTTTGTTCATTACTGTATATTTTGCCGGCGTGAAATGTTGAATAGGATCTTTCTTCTTCGTTCTATGGGAGGATGAGATGTGAAAGGTGTCAAGACTGGAATGGACTAGCCGCAGGTGTAAGATGGAAGTTCATGGAAGGAATAAACAGCATGAAGATGAAGCAGATAAAGACGGAAACAAGAATTTTACAGTTAATATACAAAAAAAAAAAAAAAAAAAAAAAAAAAAAAAAAAAAAGAAAAAAAAAAAAAAAAAAAAAAAAAAAAAAAAAAAAACCAGGAAGTTAAGAAAGAACGCAGCAAATCTTTCAAACACCTTTACCAAGGGACGCCACTTTTACAAAATGACGAGGAAGACAGGGGCCAGTTAATTAAAAAAATATAAATATATATTTATCAGAAAAATGAATAACCAATGTAAGCTATCTTATTTTTCCATTAACTTTTGCTCTTCTTCAGGAGGCAGGATTTGATATGTTTTCGACTGGGCCCCAGCCTCTTTTATGGCGGTCTCTTTTTGTGATAACAAGCGCTAGTGTCTATGGTTCTCTCCTCTCAACCTCCAACTCACCTTTTACTGCACTCTGCCTGTCACCTTTTTTATTTTTTATGACAATAACGAAGTACACAATCAATTAACACATTAAAACCTCAAGGGGAGCACCTGAGGAGGGGATCCCTCTCCCAGACAGACAGACGTGCACAGATATCAATGTGTACAAGGATAAACAACAAACTAAAATAACACTAGACACTCCATGTTACAGAATGATGATGTGGTTTGTCATATGAAAAATGATGATCCAGAGGATGTCCCAAATAAGCTTCCTGCCTCCAAAAAATAATAAGAAATAAATAAAAATGTGAGGCAGGACAAGCGCACAGGCGCGCCAACTGATTCATGAATCCAAATGTAACTTTAATATGGCAACCTGCTCAGAATGAGGACAACAGAACCTACCCGGGGACGATGACCTCGGATGCTGATTTAGTAACATGCATTTAAGGGAAATGATGCATACAAGATAGAGAGGGAGAGGAGGAGATAGAGATAGAGAGAGGAGAGAGTTTAAATACCCCCCCGCAGTCCTAAGCCTATAGCATCATCAACTAGGGGCTTGGCTCAAGGCAGCCTTATCATGCCCCTAACTATAAGCTTCAACTCAGAGGAAAGACTTTGAGCCTACTCTTAATGTAGAGAAGGTGCCTTGCCTGATACAAATATTTTTAGAAATAGTTGTGGACCACCCTCACACGCTATCAATCTCCCCATGGGCCAATAAATTGAGTATCACCCCTTGAATGCGGACTCTAGTTGCTAGTACGGCATGTCTGCCTGTCCCAACCCTCACTGTGATAGAAATCAGGGAAGGTGGATGGAACATCTGTAGGAAACGCAAGTTTAACAGACTAAACAACCAGTGTTTCAGAGTCCCATTGTGTTGCTAGCAGGTGTCATGTCAACTTTACATTGATGAATTCAATTCATTTGAATTGGATGACTGGTTGGCATATCTTCTTCATACGCTTCATAGCCACATGTAGCTCCTTGGGAGATTACTGTAACAATGTAACGGTTTATATCCACCTTTTAGGAATTCACTGGATCCAAATACAATGTACACATGAACCCACAGCAGTCTTGTGTAGAGACAATCATCCGATTATTTTGTAATTCCCTTCTCTCATGTTTATAGATTTCACCAGCTCTCGCTTTATGCTCTAATTTGGAGTGACAAGTGGTGCAAAGTGACCTGACATTGACAAAAATGTTTTCGAACTGGGAAAAGCGTTGACAAAAGATTGGGTGTGCAAGCGATGGCGTGTCTGTTTTGTGGGAAGGTGTTGTTTTCTCTCTCTTGTGGGTGACATACCGAGCATGTGAGTGCTTAATTGTGTTGGAGCATCCAGGTGCTGCGTTCATGTCATGTTGTTGACTGAGGTCTGTGAATATATGCGTTATAGGTGTGTATATCAGCCAAAGAAACCAACCAACACACACAGAAACCATTGTCATTGATCGTCCACACTGGCACAAACATGTTTAATGTGCTGCACAAGCTACATTTTGGGCTTTAAATGCCTGAACTTTTGTTTTTTTTTCTGTAACATACTACAAACATTTTGTTTAAATGTAGAAAACACAGTAAACGCGTAATGAAAGGATCTGGATATATCTGTCCCTATCTCAGCAGGCAGCAGAGAGTGTGTTTCATCAGCATTTATTAAGCTATATGATGCTTAAACTTGGAGAAATTATTCAAAACCACGATGCCATGTATTTCCCACCTGTATCAGAGCCTTATTATACTGTGTAGGTGTAAAAACAATAAGTTCATTTAAGATCAATGTAACTCTGCATTCTTGATCACATGATTCATTTACGGTCAATAACATAAATATTCCTTAATAAGCTAATCCAAAATAGACAACTACAATACGGTGGAACTTTGTGGCTGTGACCATTAGGTTAGTCAAGTGCTTCTATGGAAATCTAAAAGTGAAAGTGCATTAAAACTAGTCGATGTCCAATAAAATGAAGCTTCGGAGACGGCATTTCGCTTTAAGAACTTCCTGAGGAAGAAAGCTCTTGGCATGACTCTACAACGTGCAGCTGTACTGTAGGTGTGCATTCTTCAGGTGTTACTGGCGGGGGATCTATGCCTTATACATACTAGAATATTTACTCATGTTTCCAGCACTTTATATAGGAAATTTTGAGAACTAATAATCCTATAACAAATAATTTGAAACTGAAAAAACAAAGCAAGATAAAAATGTGGGATGTGCAGTTTTTTTAATTAGAACAAGTTAATGTGAGTGCAGCTATTTCAAATAAATTACATGGCAATAATGAGTACAAAACATTCTATCGTGGTAACATATTTTGGTATACAAAAATGAATGCAATGAAAAGACTGGTAGCTTATTGGATTCAGATCGATTTTGAATTAAAATTGTGAGCCCAAATAAATTAAAACTGAATTGCAACTTTTTAAAGATAAGTTATGCCTTTAATAAACCCATGAGGGAAATGCCGGTTGTTGGCCGCAGAACAAGGGAGGGAAAGTCCAGATACATTGAATGAATTATTTTTTAGAGGTATATACAAAAAAAGGAAAACTTAATTATACAAGAGTAAGTCTATGTTATGAGCAAAGTCGGCAAGTATTGTATATGTAACAACGTAATGGCATGATCCACCATCTTTGAAAACTGTCAAATACATGTAAGAGAACTGAGCCGCTGTGGTCGTTCATTGATGTTGACAACACGCTTTTGTATATTGCATATTGTATTTTCGAGTCATGTATGTACGTATGTACATTTTACTCTGTATGATAATCTGTTTAGCTGTGTTCATGTGTGTACTGTTGTGCTAGAAGTAAGGACAAAATACCATTGCCATCATCTTTGCTTTGCGCCAACCCCCACCACCCCTATTAAACCCACACCCATGCTCACGTTACAACAATCCTTCTTGTCGAATTTGATAGAAACATTTATTTTTCCGCTGTGAATATGTGAAGAAATGGAGAGAATGCGAACATGTTTGGAAGAAGAGTGGGTGGGATGCAGAAGGCGCTGCAATTGTGTACAGGGTGATAGGGGGGGGGGGTGTAAGGGGGCGCGGTGGGGTGGGGTAAAAGCACTAAGATTGCAGCAAAAAACTTGTTTTTCCAGCCCTCTGGAATGATACGTTCCACCTAGACGGATGCTTACATATGTTCTCACACACACACCACACCACAAAAACCACACCACAGAAATACATTACGTACCACTTGCACACACATACAAATGGATTTTGGAATAAGCCTTGTTTTTCTGGACGGGTGCCCTAGATTCATTGGCATCTTGCGGCCAACACTCATCTTCTCTCTCTTTCCCTCTAATGGTGTGTCATCACCCCGTTCCTCTTACTCTCCCACACACACACCAAAACATCACACACACACACCAACACACACACCACACACACACACACACACCACCAACACTGACACTTCCCATGCCTTGTAGCCTTCCTCCTCTTCTTAATCTCTCCCTCTCCCCACCTATAATCCATCTTTTCTTGCATCTCTATCCCTCCTTAGTACACACTGCTAAGTATCTGAGTATAAATATTTTAGTCTATGTTCACTTTGCAAGCTGCAGTTTCCGCGAGAGACGTATCTCATTGCCTCTGTGTGTTTAGTGTGTGTGATGTGTGTGTCTGTAGAGTCGAGACACAGTCTTCATTGGATGAGTACGAGGTAATGTTCTACTGAAGCAATCGTTTGCGTGTCTAACTTTGGCCATGGCCTATCAGCTGAATTCTCAATGCCGCACAAATGTGTTTAGAATCATTTTGTGTAAGAACATGTTTTTTTTTAATAATGCATACTAACCTAAAACCTTACCTTTGCCCAGAGTATAGGCCAAAAATTCACCCTGATGTTCAAATGCAAACCTGTAAACTAACAAATCCACACATGTAGACACCTAAAAGAAATACAACACAACTTACACAACTGCAGCTAGTCTCTTCAGATTCATTAATCCATCACAAACTGTCATTATTTGGCTATGTAGCTTAAAAGTTCTTAAACTGAAAAGAAGTCCAGCATCCATTTGGTATTTTTAATCAACGAACACACAATGCTTACTTACTGTTATGATTTTGTAATCACAACACATTGTAAAAATATATTATTCCTAAAAACACATAACAACGTGTGACACTGGACACGTCGTTACGGCCATAATACATACACTTTCAAGTCCACATTTCCTTTTCAACTCTGTTTGTTTTATCCTACGAAAATCCATATATCTTTCATTTTGATCATAATAACCTGGTTGCTATGTTTGGATGAGAGAACAACAGCAACATAGAACAGTCCTGGACAAGCCTGCCTCAGGTTTGAAAGCTTTTTTCTCCTCCCTGAGCTACTGGGAGAGGTCCTGTGATTGTGTGTGAATTTTGCTTTCAGTCACAGCTGTCACTTAAACTAATAACTGACTGAACAAAGGAAGAGAGAGAGGTTAGGTTTCAGTGGGGTGAGTAGCATAGGTGAGGCAAGAGGCAACCTTCTGCAGGCTTCTGAAAATGCAGGCAGAATCCTTGCTGGGCTGGGATGGACACAGCATTGATATTCTTTTTACTTAAATGAGCCATAACCACACTTTGAAAGGCTCCCCTCAATATAAGTTAAAGTCCCTACATTCAATAATTTTCCTTAAAGATAAACGGTATTAGCACTGAATATTTAAGATATACAGAGTGGTAGTACTTTGTCCACAGTGGCAGATACGGGCATGCCAAACAACCTTCGTGATGGAGTCCAAGTATGATGGAGAGGATTATTTTTTCTATACATTGTTTTGGGGGGAAATCATACTCATTCGCCGTAGTACTTAGTAATGTAGCACTTCGATAAATAGACGACAGGGTGTTTGGAGGCAAGAATAATTTAGTTTGTTCCAGGGGATAGAGATTAAAACATCTCTCTCTAACCTTACAGCCTGCAGACACACTCTGCACCTGCAGAGCTGGCTTTTAGTATGCCCACTGAATTCTTAGTACAACTGAGTAGACTTTGACAGTGGTAACCACCATCATTCATATCTTGAAAGTTAAACATTGTGTACGATGTTTTATGTTCTTTCAAATTCAGTTTCCTTCAGAATGCTCGTGAATGCTTAGTCAGAAGCCCTTTCATGGCGAGAGTCTCGAGTCATGAGGCTAAAATGTAGAAATACGGCTGTTGGCTTGAAGTGTCAATAGTCAAACAAATGCTACCCTCCCCCACGGTCAATAATAATATTGATTGTTTGTACATCCTCTGTTAAAACATCTGTCACTTCACTTACCTTGGAGGTCTATAATGGCATTACTTAACTAAAGTTGGTAGAGGCATTGATCCCCCCCCCCCCCCGTTTTACTAGTTTGAAATGTCGGGTACATATTTGGAACATTGTTAATAACAGTTTTGGTTTACAGTTTTTTCAGCAGCTTCTGGTCTTATCTCTGCACCAGTTACCTAATGGGTCAGAACTTGAAATGTGTGAGTCAAATCCAATGTACTGCAGACTAGATTATGAGATACACTTGCTAATGTTGGTGTAATGTTCTGTGACTGCCACTAGATGTTCCCAAAGGACCATCTTTTAGTGGGTTTATGAGTTATGAGCTTTGGGTTCTAATGTTCCTCAAACTGCTCCTGGTGTGAATCTAATCCCCCGTTGACTGTGTACCTGACATAGAGGCTATTATCTGGTGCTGGTTTAAGCATTAACTTGCATTGGCTTTAATTTAAGCACCCCCACATAACAGCACCTCCGAATTCCAGGGGAAAAACATTTTTTAAAGCTGTACAAGCTTACTTTGCACTGTTTTATTCATAAACACTAAAGCAGGGCAATGGAAGATGAGATATCCTTTGTTTTTCACCACCTTTAGCTTCCCCCTTCAAGGCAGGTTTATGCCATGTGGTACTCAATTACCACAGCTAGTTTTCTCAGAAGCTCGGCAGTGGAGGAAAAAATCTGATATATGCACAAATATTTATATTGCAATAGGTTTGCATAGTTCATTATATTGACTCTTTAGAAACACTCTGTACATGTGTACATGGGACTGGGTGTGCACATCAATAAGATGCTGAACTGTATTTAAACAGTAGACTAATCTTCAATAATTTGTGGATGGGTGTGTGATTTTGTGTTTGTGTTTTATACATACATGTGAATTGCAAGAGAAACTTTATGCATTCAAATGTAATCGTGCGTAGCGTCTGTAAGGATCAGCTGGAATTCTGCGTTCTGTTTGCTTGAGTGTTGATTCTGTTTGCTTGAATCTTCCTACTGGATGTGCTATAGGCTCTTTGTGTAAGCAATGTCTATGTTCCTTCCAATTGGCTTTCTCTTTAAGAAAATGACCCTACTTTTCTTCTAATTACCTTAATAATCATTTTCCTGATGAGATTATGGTCTCATTTGGTAGTTTCAAGTTGTATTCAATACAGCATGATGTTCATTTTGTAAATGATGGTCCCATTTAGAGTAAATAGACGATAAAGCGGTGTCTGCTTTTAGGGCGGGGCTACCTTGTGATTGAAAGGTCACTTCCACGGGGTTGTCCGCTTTGGGTGTTTGCAGTGTATTCATCTTAGAACTTAAACTCTGTCACTTCACAAAAGTATATTCATTGTTTCAGTTGCCAAAAAATGTCTTGTTCACCATTCGGTTGCTCTTAGCTCCACCCTGTCGTGTCACGTCCGGTTCCAAAGAACCAAGATGGCGATGGACAAAAATCAAGCATGAGCTGTAAAAGGCAATAATGTTAATGGATTGAAAACAGAGCTGTACAAGCACAAATATTGTCAACACACATTTTGAAAGTGTCTAACACATGTAACATACGATCATGCTACTATGGCTCTGCTGTGATATTCAATCCACAGCTGCTTGACGAATAAAATAACAGACAGGGAGAGGACTGAAAAACAAGAGAATACAGTGCTCAGGGTTAGCCTCGGTGTCTCTCACTCTTTGCTCCTCTCCTCAATACTATACTTGGTTCCCATGGAAACACACTTGCAGCGCTTGAGTCGTGAGGCCAGTCAGCTGAGATACCTCATCGTGTAAACAATCCTGCAATCTGAACTGAATATGTTCGGTCTGTGTCGGATTTTGTCAAATGATGTAGATGTCAGCTAAAAGTAATGGGTGCCAGAAAGATGGCAGGACCCGGGGTGGAACTGAGACAGCAGCTGTGACCACTTTAAACTTTTCCTGCAACTTTTGATGTTTTATTTCCCTGACATTTAAGAAACGGATACAGTATGAGCCTACTTCTTCTACAACGACACAGGTAACTAACTGCTATCATAGCATAATGTTTTTCAGTCACTCTACAGTCATAAAGGAATTAAAGTAACTCTGTAGAATAGGTTAAACATCAGCCTCCATAAAGTTGTAATTTCATGGTACACTGCATCCTATATAATAACTTCATAGATGGCAATCTCTGATTTTTTGAGCAATCAATCCATGCCTGTACTTATTATAATAATCATAGTACCTTACACAGACTCTATATATAAGATATGCCTAATGATCATTATTGTCTGTGAAGACACCTGTTGTAATGTGTGAAATAATGTCGTGTATGCACAAGGAGTTACATCGTTAGCACAAAAAACATTGCTTTACATACAGACCAGAACAGTCCTTGATGCCAAGGGGAGTGCATGAGCCATTTGTCATCCAGCGAACACAATTAGAGGCAAAACATATTGCAGAAAGCAGAAAAAATAGATAATGACTCACATTGTTTTGTTGCACTGTATGAAAGTCTTTAGTCTTTAGCCAAACTACGTAAACAGGCTTAAAAGTGAGACTGGCGCTAACGCTAACACTTAAAGTGTAGAGAGTGTACTCTAAATGGCCTCTAAAAAAAGCAGTCCAGCAATTTTAGCACTTAAACATGCGGATAATTGTTTGGTAAGTGGAACAATGTCATGAAATACGTGACCCACCTAGAAGCAGGCCTTGTCTGGATTAAGTCAACTCAGTTAAAGGAGAAGAGTAAGCTTTAAAGTCCAAATTGAATAGTTTTTTTCCGCTACAGCATACATCATCACAAGAAAAGAAATCAAACACCGGAAGGGTCACATTTCTATTTGATATGTTTTGGTATCATCATGGCACCTCCTAGTTTGGCATTAATTTGAGGTAATAGCATTACACAGGTATAGGTCCGTGTATATTGATGCCTTATTTCGACACAGCCAATGAAATCTTGTGAAAAGACGTGAACATCCGCGTCCAATCGTGAGCGGGGCAGACGATCACACTGGGTCAGACAACAGCCTACACAACACAAGAGACTTTGAACAACACGCAGTAGCTTTCCTGCTAAACTCTGCTCCTTATCTAACTTACACAAACTATTAATAATACTTTTAAAAACATGCAGAAAAGAGATGACTAAATGTGATATCAGTTGGACTTTAAGCTGAAGAAACACAAGCAGATGGAGCAGCTGACAACATGCACCAAAGTATTTTCCCAGGGAAAGTTTAAAAACAACTCAAGCTGAAAAGTGTAGCAATGAATGCACCCAGCTGGAGAGATTTCTGGAACGGGAAGGCATCGGAAATTAGATTCATTAACAAAGCTGCCAATGTCATAGCCCCCAAACCTTAAGTAGTGGCACGATGACAACTCGAATTCTTCACACTAATAGTTATCCTCACAAGAGGGATCCCAAATTAAAGTCCCTGGCAGTAACTTGAGGATATAAGAGCAGCTATTAATTGTTGGCTGTCAGGAAAAGAGTCCCATGCATCAAAGTGGCTTTGTACGTGAGAGTGAAGTTAAGAAAGATTTATTTATGACTCGACAGCTGGATGAGGCTATGAAGAAATAGAGGTGGTCTTTTGGTCCTGTAAGATAATCAGCACTAACCTGAAACCTGACATTCTGTGGTCGGACAAAATGATACTTTTGAAAAATGAGCCATCTCTTTAGCTTCACATTGGCACATTAATACCCTGCCCTCCTGTGTGTCCAACACGAGACAGACTCTCAACAAATCATCAAATCTCATCATCGCCATCGAGTAATGATGTTTGGTACGAATAGATTCCCATTGATTTTTGTGACCCAACTGTTCTTTCATCTAGAACCACGTCAGGTGAAATAAAGTTGATACAAGTCCATTATAAAGTATCTCAAAAAACAAATAACTTGATTTAATTCAAATGTGCTCCTGAGATTCATAGTCCACATTCATGACCTGTTTCTCTCATTGTCTATCTTCACTAATCCATTCCTCTAAGACTCTGTTTCCTCCAAGCTCAACTCTTGCAGTGAGCTTGTGAGCTTGAGGGAATTATTCAATTATAACAGATGTGCAAAGGTAAAGAGGAGTCAGGAAACACACACCATAGCTTGTTTCTCGCATTCTCCTTCTGTTCTTGTTTTTCTCTTCCAATCTACTCATTTTCCTATGCATTCAGCCATTATATGCAGTCTCCGGATCATAACTGACCAAATGAAGTCTATACAGGATTATTAGAGCAATAGATTCCCACGTAGTCCTTTTGAGGAGAGGGTTTCGACTCAGTTCTGTGGGTGTTGAAAAAGAAAATGTATTGTGGCTGCATCGGTTCCTACCAGGTGGTGTGGAATAATGATGTGTAAATGTACGTTTAATGCAAGAAATCCTTATTATCCATTATTGGTATAGTGGCACATATATTTTTTTGCATACAATGTAACCTATTGGGTGTGAAAGCATAGGCATTAACTAGCTCAAAACACACGACTACACATCCTCGCAGCAGCAATAGATAACATATTTCTTAAGCATCATGCCAAGACAAGCCATTGTGCGTTTGCTTAACACTACAGGCACTGATAATGAGAAAATATTAATGAGTGTCTCGGTGTCGCATCAGTCTCTGGAGCTAATAGTCCTCCACTGACGGAGAAAAGAGGCAGAGATGGAGAGAGAGTGAGTTAATGAGCTGAAATATACATGTGTGTTTGCATGCGTCTCTGTGCAACTGCTTTTGTGAGTGAGAAAGACAAGGAGAACAAAAAACAAAAGAGTGAGAAATAAGGAGGGGAAGAGTGTTAATTGAGTATAATCACACCTCCAACATATTCCATCATGTGAAACAAGCAGAATCAACCTTCCTGCCGCCCACACACGCATGAAAAACATCATCAGGGCCTTCTCATTCCTAGCTCTGCATTTGCACAGCTTGATACACAAACTGCTGGGGAGACTTATTCACATCCCACCCAGCACTCCATCTTTCATTCTTCTTAAGGCTTCAAATGCATATGTGCACAAAGCAGAGAAAAATATGTTGCTAGTAAAGAGGGGGAAAGAAGGATATCTTTCGCTATACATCTTCCATTACCCTAAATCATTGCAATGTACTTACAACATATGATGCATTCTTGTGTTTCGTCAGTGATCCACTTTATACAACGGCTTCTGTTGTATAAAGGTCTGTTCCGTTTGTCTGTGTTTGTGTCTTAAACTTCTGTTAAACCAAAGTCTTCTAATGGGGAAGAGAATCTGGGGTTATACGGTATATCTGGCAGAGACATGCATTTGAAGGGAGTCACTCTTCCTTATACTGCATACCTTCCCATTAATAATTCCAAATAATTTAATCAATATTATATCGATACCATTTGCTATTTTTAACCCAGCAGTCGCTAATGAAGCTGCCACAAAGTGTGTCTGCAGGTATTCACCTCACAGTTATAGAGGCAGATGTCCACTGCAGTTCAACCATATTACTCTACAGCAGAGGTCTGTGCATAGACCTCGCTCCCTCTCCCTCTCTCTCCCTCTCGCGCCCTCTCTCTCTCTCGCCCCCCCCTCTCTCTCTCTCTCTCTCTCTCTCTCTCTCTCTCTCTCTCCTCTCTCTCTCTCTCTCTCTCTCTCTCTCTCTCAGTCATCCTCTCCCGCCGTGTTACTGAGCCTGCGACGTTAGCAGTGGATGAAAAAAAAAAAGAATCTCTCTTTGCTTCAGCCAGCGAATGCATAATCTGGAAAGGAAATAAGTGAAGGTACTGTACAATATTGCTCCATTTTAAGACTTATTATAATATCATTTAGAACACTATTTTCGGTATGCTAAATTCTGTGCGATGGATGCAAGCGACGACAGAGCGAGCGTGCACCTGCACTACAGACTCCAACGCTCTGTTGGGTTGAGTCCTCTTGGTGCAACAGAAGCCCATATGGTTGATTTTACGAGGGCATGTTTTTTCTGTTTGGGGTTGGCTTTAAGTGCAATTTTGAGCAAGCTTTTGATTTTATTGCAATCTTCGTCTTGCTACAGTTGTTGTATACCCAAACGCGCTATTTCTGCATGTACGGGTTTAAATGCTAAACAGAAGTGAATAAAATATGTGGCCATAGATTTAAAGTGTCACATGAAGCCAGGCTGGTATTTATGCTGGGTTCTGTGGGGATCTGATGGACGGGCAGAGTACGCGCCATGGACAGATGTGCGAGAAGGGATTTAGTATCGAGGGAGGAATCACGCAGGGGATAAAACTGGCTGTTTGTGTGTGTGTGTGTGTGTGTGTGTGTGTGTGTGTGTGTGTGTGTGTGTGTGTGTGTGTGTATGTGTGTGTGTGTGTGTGTGTGTGTGTGTGTGTGTGTGTGTGCTTTCCAGCAGTGATGACTACTCACGACAGGCGGCACGCTTTACCTGCATTGAGGGCTTCGGTGTCAGCTGCCTTTAGTTCTTCCGTGCTCGTACGCGCGCGTGTGTGAGCGAGTGAGTGAGTGAGTAAGTGAAAGAGAGAGAGAGAGAGAGAGAGAGAGAGAGAGAGAGAGAGAGAGAGAGAAAGAGAGAGAGAGAGAAAGAGAAATTTCATGACAGCAGCAGCAACAGTGTCCGACTGCTGACCGACGGACCACACAGTTTCCTTCGCCCACACAGTTTCGACTGCCAGGCACGAGACACGTAGCAAATGTGAACATTTTTTAAATGATCTGTCATTACGCTGGTTAAATCACTGCTAGTGTCTGCAGACAGTTGGAGGTGTCTATCAATCTATATTTGTGACCTAAACGGCCGAGCACGGTGGACTGAGTACAGTGCTTCAGCACCATGGACAGCGCATTGTGCTGACCGAGCACAAAACGGGCTGTAAGCGCCACATATTTGGGGAGATTGAATGGTTCTAAGATGTGAACATGATCTGCATCCATAATATAGATGTAAGCAGTATGTTCGTGTTCACTTAGGTGATTGAAGAATAACAGGATATATTGAATTGAATTGGGAGTGTTTTGCTGAAATAAGAATTTTTTCACAAATATTTTACTCTTAAAAATGTGAACTAACTGTTGAGTGTTTACAAACCAGCGCAACACAACAACATCACAATGTATTTTATGTCTACAATGCAGTACAAATTGATATAAATAAAGTGCCATCACATTTATTTATATAGCTTGAGAATAAATTGATGTTAATTCAATATAGATGTCAAGAAACCAGCTATCATAAATTGAAGTAGGTCAATAAGGCAGCCCTGTTGCTTTAATCATCGGTTGATCAATAGTTAATAAGTGGTACATCAGGTTCTGCACTAAATGACAGAATGGTCTATCAGTTTGCTAAGTAGGAGGATTCCTTCTAATACAATGTGGTACATTTGCGTTCACTACAGTCAATAAAGGAAATCTTTACTAGTGGCTTTCCATCCCTGCCTAAACCTGGCCCCATCAATCATTGGCCACACCCACACAAATGAATGAGAAATACATAAACACAACGTTTCAAGCTACAATGCAGCACATTATGTCCTATTTTATTACACCCTGCTTCAATCTCTTTACCCCCGCTGCATTAATTTGTCCCATTCTGCTTATCTCCCTAAATCCATTCCCACCTGATGATGATTCCTGATTCCTTGGAGGAATGATGAGCAGTCTCAAATCAATTGCAATCACAGATCAGTGGTGTACCAGGAAAAAGGGGAGAGAAAATCACTAAGTGAGGCAGGCCTGGGAGACCTGAATAATGACCACCTACCTACCAAAGCCACTGCCTTGTTGCTATGTAATCTTCAGTTCATCAGAATACTATTGAACTACGTTAGCCATAATTCAGGGAATCTATTGTGCTTGTTGTCTGTTGGGGTTGCTCTCATGAGGTGATGGATGTTATACTGGAAAAAACCTGAAGAGCAATTTTACTCCTGCTTACTTTTCTCGTGTGAAAACCAAGACATGCTAACTGATGCTGTGGAGGTCACTTGGTGGATAAAATAGGAAACATACAACAACAATGCCAATGTGAAAAAGATACAGGAAAACACAGGAATTAAATGTAAGGAAAGACGATCTAAAAAAGAATGACACCCACGATAACATTACAAATATTTATGTATAACAGGAAAACAAATCAACAGCATTATTTGATGGATGGCATGGAGGTTGTATTAGCAGTCTTTCTCTTCACAACTGAAGGAATAACTGGAATATCTACCAATTGTCTGGGCCAATTGAGAACAAGGTGGGCAGGAGCTTGAGTTGTTATTGAATAGTTGATAACTAGAGCCATTAGTGCCTTTATATTTTCCCGACCTTGATGCACTGAGAGGCCAGGACACTTAGCTCTGCAATTAATTCTCCTTACACTTGGCTGCAGGTCAAACGTATGATGGTCCTGATGTGGTGGATTGTATGCAGTGATGGAATGATACTACACTTCATGCTGATCAGTTGACATTTTAAAGAAACTCACTTTTATACATTTATCCATAATTGCTGTGTGACAGCACACACCTTTAGAGAAATGTTAAGTTAATAAAATATTGCTATGTGCAATGTATGTAGTTTGATGACTACTAATGAACTAATAAAGCAGACGGTGGCTGGCCGCTTAGCTGACTAGTTGACAGTAATTTTATTATCTCTGTCATGAAGTCTCTAACCACAGTCTTTCTCACTATCGACAACTGGCTATGCTGAGTTGTTGCCGTTAGCAACTCCCTATTCCAGATACAATGCAACCTTCAAGGCCCAAATCTGTGAATTCAAAACACTGGATTGAAACCTGCTATGACAGATTGACAGGTTGATTGACAAGTCATTCAATACACAAACAACAAGTTATTAACGTCAACGATGCCGTAAAAGGTCTATTTACAGCAATATTGTCAGATAAAATAGAACTATAATTTCAATCATAATGTAGGATAAACAAATACAATGTCAACCTTTTTACTTTTAGTTAGACAAAGAAACATTATATGCATTATATTTACTATGTTCATGAAAATGCTGATTGGGCCTTAAACTCCCCTCCTTTCATCTTCTTTTTTATGCATCTATCTGTGATATAGGCAATGCAAAATATAAACCTTTGTACAATTTTATATTTATTTTTATTTTAGAAAAATAAAAAGATGCACATTTTGGTATCATGCTTTTATAATTGCACTGCTGCACTGGATGTTTCTTATCCAGGGAATCAGGACTTTCAGTTCTCAGATCTCAAATCTTTAGCATTCAGCTCCCCCTTCCCTGGCCTCCCTTTTCCCAGCCACACCCTCCAAACTGATTTCTGTATCCACCAGGAAGGATTATGCAAAGATCCTGAGAGGGATAACCCTTGGGAGACATTCACACTTGCTCACTCCTTCACATCAAATCCATGGCCATGGCACATTCACTCTCTTTCAGCCTAACAGCTGTTGCAGTGCTCTGTGCAATCAATACGACAGTCATGTTTCACAACAACTGTCACTCCTTTGCTGCCAGGAACCAGTAGGAGGTCCCCTTGGGCAAGAGACTGGAAGACTTGGTAGACAGTGATTCGTTGACGAGGTTTCTAAAGTGCAACAGCAACGGCCCGTTTGTTCATTAGCTGTATATTTGCCGGGCGTGAAAGTGTTGATAGGATCTTTTCTGTTCTATGGGAGGATGAGATGTGAAAGGAGTGCAGAGATGGAATGGACAGCCGGAGGTGTGGAAAGAGGAGAATTCATGGAAGGAATAAAGCAGAGGAAGAGTGAAGCAGATAAAGACTGGAAACAAGAATTATTACAGTTAATATACCACAAATAGGAAGTTAATGAACCACAAATCTTCAACACCTTTACCAAGGGACCACTTTTACAAAATGACAGGAAGACAGGGGCCAGTTAATTAAAAAAAATATAAATATATATTTATCAGATAAAATGAATAAACAGAATTAACCTTATTTCCATGTAACTTTTGCTCTTCTTCAGGATGCTAGGATTTGATAATGTTTCGAGCTTGGCCCAGACCTCTTTTAGGGGGTCTCTTTTTTGGTGATAAACAAGCGCTAGTGGTCTAGTGGTTCTCTCAACCTTTTTAAATGCACTCTGGCACCTTTTTTATTTTTACAATAAAAGTACAAATCAATTAACAACAATTAAACCTCAGGGAGAGCAACTGAGGAGGGATCCCTCTCCCAGGACAGACAGACGTGCAACAGATATCATGTGTACAGGATAAACAACAAACTAAAATTACAACATAGACACTCCATGTGACAGAAATGATGATGTGGTTGTATATGAAAAAGATGGATCCAGGAGGATGTCAAAATAAGCTTCCTGCCTCCAAAAAATAAATAAGAAAATAAATAAAAATGTGAGGCAGGACCAAGGCAACAGGCGCAGCCACGATTCATGATCCAGATGTAACCTTTAATAGTGGCAACCTGCCAGATGAGAGACACAGAAACTCCGGGGACGATGACCCGGATGCTGATTTAGTAACATGCATTTAAGGGAAATGAATGCATACAGATAGAGAGGGAGAGGAGGAGAGAGAGATAGAGAGAGGAGAGAGTTGTAAATCCCCCAGCAGTCTAAGCCTATAGCAGCATAACTAGGGGCTTGGCTCAAGGCAAGCCTGAGCCTGCCCTAACTATAAGCTTCAACCAAGAGGAAAGTCTTTAGCCTACTCTTAAATGTAGAGAAGGTGCCTGCCTATACAAATATTTTAGAAAATAGTTAGTGGACCACCCTCACACCCTATCAAAATCTGCCCCATGGGCCATAAATTGAGTATCACCCCTTGAATGGCAGGAACTCTAGTTGGCTAGTACGGTCATGTCTGCCTGTCACCCTAACTGTGATAAGAAATCAGGCGAAGGGGGATGGAACATCTGTAGGAACCAGTTTAACCCAGTGTTTTCAGCCCATTGTTGCTAGCAAGGTGTCATGTCAAACTTTACAATTGATGATTCAATCATTTGAATTGGATGAGCTGGTTGGCATAATCTTCTTCATTACCTTCATAGCCACATGTAGATCCTTGGAGATTACTGTAAACAATGTAACGGTTGATTATCACCTTTTAGGATATCACTGGAATCCAAATAACAATGTACAATGAACCCACAGCAGTCTTTGTGTAGAGGACAATCATCCGATTATTTTGTATTCCTTCTCTCATGTTTATAGATTCACAGCTCTGCGCTTTATGGCTCTAATTGGAGTGACAAAGTGGTGCAAAGTGACCTGACATTGACAAAATGTTTTCGACTGGGAAAAGCTGTTGAGCAGAAAGAATTGGGTGTGCAGCGATGCGTGTCTGTTTGTGGGAAGGTGTTGTTTCTCTTGTGGTGACATACCGAAGCATGTGAGTGCTTAATGTGTGTATGGACATCCAGGTCTGCGTTCAGTGTCATGTTGTTGACTGAGGTCTGTGAATATCTGCGGTATATGTGTATATCAGCCACAAGAAACAAACCAACACACACAGAAACACTTGTCGATTGATCGTCCACACTGGCACAAACATGTTTATGTGCTGCACAAGCTACATTTGGCTTTAAATGCCTGAACTGTTGTTTTTTCTGTAACATACTACAATGTTTGTTTAAATGTAGAAAACACAGTAAAACCGTATGAAAGGAATCTGGATATATCTGTCTATATCAGTGTGTTTCAGCATTTAATTGAAGCTATATGATGCTTATACTGGAGAAATTATTCAAAACCACGATGCCATGTATTTCCCCACCTGTAGTCAGAGCCTTATTTATACTGTGTAGGTGTAAAAACAATAAGTTCATTTAAGAATCAATGTAAAACTCTGCAATTCTTGATCAATGATTCATGTACGTCAATAACATAAATATTTTCCTCTAAATAAGCTAATACAAAATAAGCACTACAATACAGGTGGAACTTTGTGCTGGGACCATATAGTGTAGTCAAGTGCTTCTATGGAAATCTAAAAAGTGAAAAGTGCATTCAACTAGTCTGATGTCCAATAAAATGAAGCATTCGGACGCATTTCGCTTTAATAACTTCCTGAGGAAGAAAGCGCTTGACATGACTCATACAACGTGCAGCTGTTACTGTTAGGTGTGCTATTTTCAGGCTGTTACTGCGGGGATCTATGCACTTATACATAATAGATTTACTCATGTTTCCAGTGCACTTTAATAGGAAATTGTTGAACTAATAAATCCTAATCAAAATAATAATTTGACTGAAAAAACAAAGCAGAGATAAAAATGTGGGAGTGTGCAGTTTTTTTTATTAGAACAAGTTAATGTGAGTGCAGCTATTTCAAATAAATTACTGGCAATAATGAGTACAAAACATTCCTACGTGGTAACATTTTGGTATACAAAAATGAATGCAGATGAAAAGAGCTGGTAGCTTATTGGATTCAGAATCGATTTTGAATTAAATTGTGAGCCAAATAATTAAAACTGAATTGCAACATTTTTTAAAGATAAGTTATGCCTTTAATAAAACCCAGAGGGGAAATGCGGGTGTTGCCGCAGAACAAGGAGAGGAATAAGTACAGATACATTGAAGAATTATTTTTTAGAGGTATATAAAAAAAAAAGGAAAAACTGTAATTATACAAGAGTAAGATATAGTATATGAGCAAAGTCGGCAAGGTATTGTATATGTAAACAGCGTAATGGCATGATCCACCATCTTTGAAAACTGTCAAATACATGTAAAGAGAACTGAGCCGCTGGTCGTTCAGTGATGTTGACACAGCTTTTTGTATATTGCATATGTGTATTTCATGAGTCATGTATGTTACGTATGTACTCATTTTACTCTGTATGAGAATCTGTTTAGCTTGTGTTCAGTGTGTGTACTGTATGTGCGAGAAGTAAGGACACCATCTGCCATCATCTTTGCTTTGCGCCAACCCCCCACCCCTATTAACCCACACCCATGCTCACGTACACAAAATCCTTCATTGTCGAATTTGATGAAAACATTTATTTTTCCCGCTGTGAATATGTGAAAGAAATGGAGAGAGATGCAGAACATGTTGGAAGAAGAGTGGGTGGGATGCAGAGAGCGCTGCAATTGTGTAAGGGTGATAGGGGGGGGGGGGTGTAGGGGGGCGGTGGGGGTGGTAAAGCACTAAGATTGAGCAAAAAAACTTGTTTTTCAGCCTCTGGAAGGATACGTTCACACTAGACGGATGCTTACATATTTTCACACACACACACACACACACACAAACACACACACAGAAATACAATTACGTACACACTTGCACACACATACAAAGTGGATTTTGGAATAATGCCTTGTTTTTTCTGGACTGCCCTAGATTCATTTGGCATCTGTGCTGCACACTCATCTCTCTCTCTTTCCCTCTATGTTGTCATCACCCTGCTTTTCCTCTTACTCTCTCACACACACACACACACACACACACACACACACACACACACACACACACACACACACACACACACACACACACTGACACTTCCCATCGCCTTGTAGCCTGCCTCTCTTCTTTAATCTCTCCCTCTTCCCCACTCTTTATCCATCTTTTCTTGCATCTCTCTCCCTCCCTTAGTACACACTGCTAAGATCTGAGTATAAATATTTTAGCTATGTCACTTTGCATCTGCAGTTTCGCAGAGAGACAGTATCTCTATTGCCTCTGTGTGTGTTAGTGTGTGCATGTGTGTGTGTCTGTAAGTCGAGACACAGTTCAGTTGGATGAGTACGACGGTATGTTCTACTGAAGCATCTGTTTGCTGTCTAACTTTGCCATGGCCTATAGCTGAATTCTTCAATGCCAGCAAAATGTGTTTAGAATCAGCTGTTTTTAAAGAACATGTTTTTTTTTAATAATGCATACTAACCTAACCTTACCTTTGCCCCAGTATAGCCAAAAAGAATTCACCCTGATGTTAAATGCAAACCTGGTAAACGTACAAACACACACATGTAGACACATAAAGAAATAACACACAAACTTACACACACTGCAGCTAGTCTCTTACAGATTCATTAATCCACAAAACATGTCATTATTTGCTATTAGCTTAAAAGTCTTAAAACTGAAAAGAAGGTCCAGCATCATATTTGGTAATTTTAATCAAACGAACACAAATGTATTACTTAACTGTTATGATTTTGTATCAACAACACATTGTAAAGAATATATTATTCCTAAAAACACATAACAACGTGTGACACTGGACACGTCGTTACGCCATAATACATTACACTTTCAAGTCCACATTTCCTTTCACTCTGATGTTGTTTATCCTCTAAAATCCATATCTGTCATTTGGATTCATAATAACCTGGTTGCTATGTTTGGATGAGAGAAACAACAAGCAACATAGAAAGTCCTGGAAGCCTGCCTCAGGTTTGAAAGCTTTTTCTCCTGAGCTACTGGAGAGGCCCTGTGAGTGTGATGTGAATTTTGCTTTCAGGTCACACATGTCACTTAAAACTAATAAACTGACTGAAAAAGGAAGAGAGAGAGGTGAGGTTCAGTGTGAGTAGCATAGGTGAGGCAAGAGGAAAACTCTTCTGCAGGCTGGCTGAAAATGCAGGCCAGAAGCCTTGCTGGGCTGGTGATGGACAAAGCATTGATATTCTTTTACTTAAATGAAGCCATACCACACTTTGAAAAGGCTCCCTCAATATAAGTTAAAGTCCTACATTCATAATTTTACTTTAAAAGATAAAACGGTATTAGCAGCTGAATATATTTAAGATATACAGAGTGGTAGTACTTTAGTCCACAGTGCAGATACAGGCAGTGCCAAACACTTCTGATGAGTCACAAGTGATGATTGAGAGGGATTATTTTTTTCTATACATTGTTTTTGGGGGGGAAATCATACTCATTCTGCCGTTAGTACTTGAGTAAATGTAGCACTCGGATAAATAGACTGACAGGTGTTTGGAGGCAGAATAATTTAGTTTGTTCCAGGGGATTAGAGATTAGAAACATCTCTCTCTAACCTACAGCCTGCAGACACACATCTGCACTCAGAAGCTGCTTTTAGTATGCCCACTGAATTCTTAGTACAAACTGAGTAGACTTTGACAGTGTACCATCATTCATATCTGAAAAGTTAAACAATTGTGTACGATGTTTTATGTTCTTTCAAATTCAGTTTCCTTCAGATGCTCTGTGATGCTTAGTCAGCCCTTTCAGGCGGAGAGTCTAGAGTCATGGAGGCTAAAATGTAGAAATACGCTGTTGGCTTGAAGTAATCAATAGTCAAACAAATGCTACCTCTCCCCACGGTCAATAATAATATTGATTGTTGTACATCCTCTGTTAAAACAAGCCAAGGGAGTTTCATTTCTTCTTCTTTTTCCAGCAATTTCTGCTTTTACTGCAGTTTTACTGAATCACACAGACACACTGACGGCCCCAAACTCAAGCAGACATATGCTGTATAATGTGCACAAACCTGAGCCAAATACACAGCGCATTGCACACATAAACACAGTGACACACACATTCGTACAGTATGCGCACACATACCGTCTACACTCCTCTTCGCACCCCTAGGGGTTCAAATGATTTCACAAATGCTCACACTTAATCCACCAGCCAGGCGACAGAAGCTTAGACAAATATACGCGATAACGTGTGTGTGTGGCACTGTACTGGGCTGTGATTTATATACGGAAATGAGCACACTTTTATTTATAGGTAAAAGGATGTGATAATTTATTTGCTATACTGAAAGTCTGTATAAACAGCTCATTAAAAAAGTTAGCGATTCAAATGTGAATGTGTCATAGTTGAGGGACTCAACTATAACAAACTTGGGAAGGAAGGCAATTTGGAATGTTTTTGTTTTTTGTTCTCATAAAGAAATCCACTGCATGAGCTGATGAGGACTGAAATGTTGTTCTGAGGGAATGGGCCAGTGAACACGTATGAAGATATATTCTTTAGTATTATACATCCTAACCTGAAGATGTATCAGCAAGCAGCCCACACCTGTGACAGCATGGTCTCAATCGAAAGCAGATAATCTAAATTGCAAATTAAATTACCATTGCTGCAGGAGAAATAACTATTTAAGATTTATAAATATAGATGTTATCTTTTCAGGCACAAAGAAATTGCCCAGCTTGCATATATATAAATAAGTGACAAAAACAGTTATTTTTAGAATGCAACTTGGAAACTAAGCCATAGTTTCCTTTTATTGCGTGATTGAATCAGATGCTACACACACGGATTATGTCTCTGATCTACTCTAACTTGTTATTTAGAGATTATCGTGATGACAACACCGACTGTGTGCATAACTATATGTAGGGCAATAGATGTGCTTGTAACATTCCCTAAAATATCTCAGTTTCCAGACAAAATGATTGTTTGGCTGCATAATCATCAGAGTGAGTGGTGGTAAGTAACACATTGCTAACTCAAGTGTTTATTGATTGCAATTTTCTTCAGTTTTTACTGTGGCAATATAGTTTGACATTCAGTAAATACAGTTACTCAGGTACTTTAACAGTTAAGGGGTCTGCGTGTTTGCTGTTTTACTTAGAGTTTGATGGAGGGTGGCATCAGTTTGCTCGCTCTGCGTTCTGTGGACAGATCCCTAACGCGTTAGCTTGTGGGGAGTCAGTTAACCTCCTCCACATGAGGAGGAATGTGACTCCTGGAATCCGTAATTGACATGTTTTGTGTCTTCTTAGCTAGCTTGTTACCTTTACATGAGCATACATTCAGAAATCATCCGTGGTACAGAACTTATGTAGTGCTGCATGAAGTCATCGAGGCTAACATTAGGCTTAATGTTAGCCTCGATGACTTCATGCAGCACTTATTGACAGCTGTCAAAATGTAGGCTGGCTAAACCATAATATCTTGTCTATTTCTACATGTGTTAAAAACAGAATACTGTATGTGGGAGTGAAGGATTTGTCTGAAGGAATTTAATGTAATGACAGCAATGCAAGTAACTGATTGCTTTGCTTTTGAGGAACTGCTAAATTACTGTAATAACCTTTTCATTGAGTAATCCGAAGTGTAATACTGATAATCATATAACTATTTAAGTAGATGCCTGTCACAAAATCAAATTGGTTTATTACTGTTTTCTGTTTTTGGAGTGAAAATAGAGAGAGAGAGAGAGAGAGAGAGAGAGAGAGAGAGAGAGAGAGAGAGAGAGAGAGAGAGAGAGAGAGAGAGAGAGAGAGAGAGAGAGAGAGAGAGACAGAGAGAGAGAGAGAGAGAGAGAGACAGAGAGAGAGAGAGAGAGAGAGAGAGAGAGAGAGAGAGAGAGAGAGAGAGAGAGAGAGAGAGAGAGAGAGAGAGAGAGAGAGAAAATGAGAAGGGGGAGGATTATCAAAGTCCCCTTTCTCACTCTAATCCACGTTCTACCAGAGAGTGTGGCTACACCAGTGCTCAGTCCAAACCCTAAACCCTTCTGCCAAAGGTTCGGTTAAAACATAGGCTAGCATTGTGGCCGCTGGCAGGCTAGAAATCCTTTTTGTTTTATGTTCACAGGCATAGCTGACAACATGAATGGTTACTACTCATTTATGCACCTCGGCGTACTGAGGAGGGCTTGTGAGGAAAATGGAAGACTGAGCCTGTTTATCATCTAAAATGGTGCATAAATGTAAGCATGCAACCATCAACACAAAAAAGAATTGCTTAAGTGTTGACGTGAAACAAAAACTGACATGGACATCTCTGGAGGTAAAATAGTTCATTTATGCCAGAGGGATTTATCTTAGTGTGTGTGTGTGTGTGTGTGTGTGTATGTGTGTGTGTGTGTGTGTGTGTGTGTGTGTGTGTGTGTGTGTGTGTATGCATGTGTATACCGTACATGTCCAAAGTACCACTGGCTACAGCTGGAGGCTGTGCTCTGGATATATCTAAGGCATATCCCAGCATGCATTACACTCCAGCAGTCCTATAACCCATCCACTTTAAACACATACTGCACATTAACATAGATAATGTGCTTCCAATCGTACACACACAACTTTAATGGTTTCCACATGAATCAGATTCATAATTCTGCAGAGCTTTTGAGGAAGAACAAGTTCATTCAAAAACACACATACAGCAAACACACACAGACATGCAAATACACACATACAGCAAACACACACAGACATGCAAAAACACACATACAGCAAACACACACAGACATGCAAATACACACATACAGCAAACACACACAGACATGCAAAAAGCCACAGAGTATGTCACAAACATTTTAAGAACAAGCTCTGCTGCGGTTTCTGTCTATTTGTTTTTATCTTTTTGTATTTTATTTTTTTTATCAATGATTGATTCTTTTGTCTTCATGTTCTCTCTTTCTCCCTCTTTCTCGCCACATCACTCGTCTGAAGCTCTGCAGTTATGAGCTTCAGTGGCAGATTTTGCCTGGCAGTACTAAGGACACATGCGCCTTGAAGGAAAGACAGAGACATAAAGACAGACGGGTGGGCAATGGAGATAGACGGCTTTTGTTAGAAGCTCAATTTCAGTCCTACCTCCTTTCCAGTCCTTCAAATCTGTCCGTGGTATAGTCAAGTACAAAGTGGCGGGCATTCTGTTAAGCCACCAGGCCAAATGATGAAGAAATGGAGAAAGCTTATTAAGCAGTGTTGCTGGTGAATTACAGTAATGTTGAGGTTTCTTGCCACACTGTTCTGTTAATGTTTTTCATGCTTTGTATTGTCTCACACACAAAGTTAGTTTGTGAAATGTGCAGGAAGAAGACAGAATGTTCTCCCGAATGTCTGGTGCATGCTTGATTGAGTTGTTGGGATCATTATCTAACCAACATGAACACATTTACCAGATGGGGCTCCTTCTCACTTGGCCCACCTGCTTCCCCCCCGACCTTGTGACATCACTTTTGTTCTTGAATCTCGCACCTGCTCTTCTTAGATTGTTAAACCTTTGTCTTAGTTGAAAGCCTCCATTTCTTGCCATACAAGGTGTTTAATAAAACATTTAAGTAGAGCTGGGTGGTTTTGCCTCAAAGGGCCTTTTTATGAGCATTGTGGCACACACATAAACGACTGACTTTTTATAAGGTGTGTTGAGCGAGCGGCTTGTTAAACCAAAGGTAGACATCCTATCACTTGTTACACAAATGACTGTCATTGAAAGGAACTAAGACTTATATCATAAAAACATTGTTACGTATGTTTATTTTGAAAAGGGAACACATGAAATTGTTTGTACGTATATAATCTACTTCATAGCATGCAATTATGCAGAATGTTTCAAATATACGGTTCATTCTGAATTTGCTTCATGATCCTCAAAATGATCATGCAGCATGAGGCAATATAATGCGATGTATGCATAATCAAATTACAAATGGGAATTGTTCAGATGAACAGTACGCAACTGACTGATATTGTTATTTATTCATGTGTAAAGGAGATTTCCTCCTGCATTACTTGCCTGTTGAGTACAGATTATATTATACATTTGTATGCAGCAGTGGAAGAATTTCAGGCATAATTAAGTATCTTTCATTGCTCTTTGAACGCACCAATAAATCAGATACAGTGAGATCAAAAGCTTGCATTTCCCCCATCATGTATGCCTTGTGTCAAGATAATTAAAATATGTTTGCATGCAAAGATAAAGATGGAGAGGTCCAGACTTTCTCATGCTCGAGAAATGTTTAACTGAAATTAGGAACAAGTGCAGCAAAGCCTAAAAAACATACAACTGACTATGCAGACTCATAAGACTGCTCTAAAGATTTTGAAGACGCCATTGCAAGGCGAAAAAAAAACTTTCACTGCTTAACATTTTAGGATTTCTTCATATTCATGTGATAGTGAGGCACATTGCACACCTGACAAGTAATGCTTATAAGAATTAAGCCTAATGTGCAGCAGCCTGCAGGGAATAATGCGATAGCATTGTACGTTTTGTAACAGCAGGTTGGCCTGGAGCACACCAGTGTCCATTCTGGATTTGAGCTGATGGTGGTACATGCTGCTGCTTCCTCCCCTCTAATTACCTCTTCCTTTCACTCACATACTCTACTTCTCTTCCGTGCTGTGAGGAAGAAGCATATGTATTCAGAAGACGTCCTGGTGTCGCTCTGTGTGAGACTGCTGAAGTGAGCAGTATGCGTTGTTTAAAGACAAAGATGTCAGAGCCAATAGGGACGGATTGGAAAAAGAAGAAATCAGGCATGGACTTTTGTCCCACCAAAATTCACCTGGACATGCACCACCACCC